>NC_088879.1:29917653-29946704 GCF_032884065.1 Artemia franciscana | reverse complement strand
GTAATTTTTTTATGTAGCCAGATTAGTATATGTGCGTGTGGCAAACCTCGTTTTTGCCATTCCACTGAGTACATGCAGCATCGCACTGACCCAAACACTTCATGTTTTACAAGGTAGTTTATCAGTGATTTCAACTTTTGCCGGAAGACACGTGCCGTAATGTCATGCCTATGAACCGCCGATTGTCCTTGAAGTAAAAGCTGCAGTATCTCGTCCCAAGATTGATTACATGTAAATGTAATAAATAAATCTGGACGACCATAGAGACGAACATACGCAATAGCATCTTGAGCATATTCATGCATATGACGGGGACTGCCAACATATGACGAAGGTAAAATTGTTAATCTTCCAACGTTTGTGGTATTACCGTCATTTATAACTGCATCTCGCAAATGAATGTATTGTTCAGAGCGGAGCTTGGTCTGATTCAGGCGGATATATAGCAAACGTTCTGATTCAATTTTAGCATACATATCAACCATAAATTGGTGAAACAATTCACGGCATTTTAAAATATAATTTTCTTCATCCTGCCGAATCATTAGTCTATAGGAATAATAATGCATTGCACTGCATTTCTTATTCATTTCTTTGTTAGTGGCTGGATTCATCAATTTAATATTAAAGTGATAGCCGTCGGCTCCATCCCAAAAAATGATAGGATATTGTAGGGCATCGTAGCATCGATGAGTTTCAGCAATTCTTAACAACTGAGCGTTTCGCTTATGTAGAATAATATCTCGAGGTAAAAACTGATCACCGACCATAACGATTGCCACTTCGTCGATAGTCGGAGCATTGTATCTACGCACATGTTGGCCAGGAGGCGTTTTGTCAGCGGAAATAACAATTTTATGAGTATCAGTAGGCATCAAATCGATGGCTGTTTTGAACAGACGCACTAACTTATTATTTTCGTGGAAAAGATGTTGCAATTGGGAAACGATTGTCCTTTCAACGTTGGGAGAAATTTCGCAACGTGCATTCAATTCAGAATTTCTATCACTGATGAAGTACAATTGTAAAAATTTATGATTCTCGCCTGAGAATGGTAGAAGGGACCCTGCTTTATGATAAATTTGCCCTTTTACTTTGAAAGTAGACATAAATTGATCTGGATTTTCGATTTGGGCTCCAAACGACGTCATTTGGAAACATGAGTTGTATTGTCTGATTTTTGACAAAAAACGCTTAGATTCTGACGTAGTTCCAGTAAGGAAAGTCTTCAATGGCTCTGGTGGTGCAGCCAATAGAGGAAGTTTAACTTTTCCTGAGGCGCAACACATTCCCATTGTTTCACCATTGAATTTCAAGGCCTTGCAATAGGGACAAATTTTAGACATTGTCCCGATTTGAACACATCTACTCAAGCTATAATCATCGACTGGGTTGTACCTGAATGCCAGGTGATAACTTTCAGATTGCTCTGATTCCTCGGCACGCTTTCTTTTCTTACTTTCTCTATCAGCAGCAAGCCTGTTTCCCTGCTGGTCTTTTGATTCCTCGGCACGCCTTCTTTTTTCACTTTCTCTTTTAGCAGCAAGTCTGATTCTGCGTTGCTCTAGTAGTTCCTCGGCACGCCTTCTTTTTTCACTTTCTCTTTTAGCAGCAAGTCTGCTTCTGCGTTGCTCTGGTAGTTCCTCGGCATGCTTTCTGTTCTTTCTTTCTCTATCAGCCTCAAGCCTGTTTCCCTGCTGGTCTTTTGATTCCTCGGCACGCCTTCTTTTTTCACTTTCTCTTTTAGCAGCAAGTCTGCTTCTGCGTTGCTCTAGTAGTTCCTCGGCACGCCTTCTTTTTTCACTTTCTCTTTTAGCAGCAAGTCTGCTTTCGCGTTGCTCTGGTAGTTCTTCGGCACGCTTTCTTTTCTGACTTTCTCTATCAGCAGCAAGTTTTTTGGCATAGACTCTTTGAGCATCTTCATCAGTCATTATAAACTTAAGCATTAATAGAATTCTACGCGAACATACGTCTTATATAACTTGAATGACGTCACGCCTTCAAAGCAAAAATGATGGCAACTAATTTCATGACGTCAGCCGAAACATGACGGCGAACATATGTCTTATATAACTTGAATGACGTCACCTTCAAAGCAAAAATGATGGCAACTAATTTCATGACGTCAGCCGAAACATGACGTCACCTGATCCATCCACAGATCCACACACAGACAACTTATTTTTATATATATAGATATATATGGTTTTAACTACGTAAAACTTACGAATATACAACATTCTTTGCTGTCCCATTGTCTTTGCATATAAATAGATTGTCAGGTTTACCGACTCTTGAACATGCAACATATAATGGTCCATGGGAAAACAATCTGTATTCAGATCTATACCTCATGATTCTAATGATTGCCCTTGAGCTTTGTTGATGGTGATTGCTAATCGACCATTCCCTGTCCCGGTGTCCCGGTCGTCATTTATATCCCCCTGTTTCCCCCGGTGTCCCCGTTGTAGTTGTGTCCCTGTGTCCCGGTCGTCATTTATATTCCCTGTGTCCCGGTCGTCATTTGTATCCCGGTGTCCCGGTCTGTATATACATTCGTTTTTTAGTTTTGTTTTTCTCCTTTATTTTTTTTCCTTTTTTTTTTCTTTTTTAGTTTATTTAGATTTTTAGATTTTTTAGTTTTTTTATTAGTTTTTAGTTTTTTTTTCTTTTTTTTGTAGTTTTTACGTTCTTTTTAGTTTTGTTAGTTTTTTTTTTTACTTATGTCCTGGTCGTCATTTATACTCCCTGTGTCCCGGTGCTTTGTTGATTGCTAATCGAACATTCCTTTTGTCCTGGTCGCTTTCTCTTTGAGTCTCGTCATTTATTTTTTTCTTTTTTAGTTCTTTTAGTTTTTACATTTTTTAGTTTTTTTTAGTTTTTTTAGATGAAATTTTTTTTTAGTTTTTTCCTTTTTTTCTTTTTAGTTTTTTATTGGTTTTTACCTTTATTTTAGCTTATTTTTCAGTTTTTTCCTTTTTTTTATTTTTTTTTATTTTTTATTTTTTTTTTAGTTTTTTACCTTTTTTTAGTTTTTTTAGTTTTTTTAGTTTTTTAGCTTTTTTACTTTTTTTATTAGTTTTTAGTTTTTTTTGTAGTTTTTGCCTTTTTTTAGTTTTTTCATTTTTACCTTCTTTTTAGTTTTGTTAGTTTTTTTTTTTTACTTATGTCCTGGTCGTCATTTATACTCCCTGTGTCCCGGTGCTTTGTTGATTGCTAATCGAACATTCCTTTTGTCCTGGTCGCTTTCTCTTTGAGTGTCGTCATTTATTTTTTTCTTTTTTAGTTCTTTTAGTTTTTACCTTTGTTAGTTTTTTTAGTTTTTTAGATGAAATTTTTTTTTAGTTTTTTCCTTTTTTTCTTTTTAGTTTTTTATTGGTTTTTACCTTTATTTTAGCTTATTTTTCAGTTTTTTCCTTGTTTTTAGTTTTTTTTATTTTTTATTTTTTTTAGTTTTTTACCTTTTTTTAGTTTTTTTAGTTTTTTTAGCTTTTTTACTTTTTTTATTAGTTTTTATTTTTTTTGTAGTTTTTGCCTTTTTTTAGTTTTTTCAGTTTTTTTTTTAGTTTTTTATTGGTTTTTACCTTTATTTTAGCTTATTTTTCAGTTTTTTCCTTTTTTTTAGTTTTTTTTAGTTTTTAGTTTTTTTAGTTTTTTACCTTTTTTTAGTTTTTTTAGTTTTTTTAGTTTTTTAGCTTTTTTATTTTTTTTATTAGTTTTTAGTTTTTTTTGTAGTTTTTGCCTTTTTTTAGTTTTTTTAGTTTTTTAGCTTTTTTATTAGTTTTTATTTTTTTTTGTAGTTTTTGCCTTTTTTTAGTTTTTTTAGTTTTTTAGCTTTTTTATTTTTTTTATTAGTTTTTAGTTTTTTTTTGTAGTTTTTGCCTTTTTTTAGTTTTTTCAGTTTTCAGTTTTGTCACCTGTTCCAGTTTTTTCAGGTGACGTCACCTGATCCATCCACAGATCCACACACAGATAACTTATTTTTATATATATATATATATATATATATATATATATATATATATATATATATATATATATATATATATATATATATATATATATATATATATATATATATATATATATATATATATATATATATATATATATTTTATATATATTTTTAACTACGTAAAACTTGCGAATATACAACATTCTTGGCTGTCCCATTGTCTGTGTATATAAATACATTGTCAGGTTTACCGACTCTTGAACATGAAAGATATAATTGTCTACGGGAAAAATAATCTGTATTCAGATCTATACCTCATTATTCTAGTGATTGCCCTTGAGCTTTGTTGATGGTGATTGCTAATAGAACATTCAATGTGTCCCCGTCGTGATTTATATATCCCCCTGTGCCCCCCGGCGTCCCCGTTGTTGTTGTTTCCTTGTGTCCTGGTGTCCCAGTCTGTAATTTCTCTTTGAGTGTCCCGGTCGTCATTTATATTCCCTGTGTCCTGGTGTCCCGGTCGTCATTTGTGTTCCGGTGTCCCGGTCTGTAATTTTTCTTTGAGTGTCCTGGTCGTCATTTATATCCCCTGTGTCCCGGTCGTCATTTGTGTCCCGGTGCTTTGTTGATGGTGATTGGTAATCGAACATTCCTTGTGTCCCGGTCGCTTTCTCTTTGAGTGTCCCGGTCGTCATTTATATTCGCTATGTCCCGGTCGTCATTTTCGTCCCGATGTCCCGGTCTGTAATTTCGTCAGTCGAAAACATGACGTCAGTCAACACAGAAACATGACGTCACTCGACACACAGACAACTTATTTTTATATATATATAGATATATATATATATATATATATATATATATAAATATATATATATATATATATATATATATATATATATATAAATATATATATATATATATATATATATATATATATATATATATATATATATATATATATATATATATATATATATATATATATATTTAACTACGTAAAACTTGCGAATATACAACATTCTTTGCTGTCCTATTGTCTGTCCATATAAATAGATTGTCAGGTTTACCAACTCTTGAACATGCAACATAATAATTGTCCATGGGAAAACAATCCGTATTCATATCTATACCGCATTTTTTCTAACGATTGCCCTTGAGCTTTGTTGATGGTGATTGCTAATCGAACATTCCCTGTGTCCCTGTCGTCATTTGTATATCCCCCTGAGCCCCCGGCGTCCCCGTTGTAGTTGTGTCCCTGTGTCCCGATCGTCATTTGTGTCCCGGTATCCCAGTCTGTAATTTCTCTTTGAGTGTCCCGGTCGTCATTTATATAGATATATAGATACAGTTTCATTTCAGTTTTTTTTCTTTTTTAGTTTTTTTCTTAGTTTTTTTCTTTTTTAATTTTTCTTTTTTAAGTTTCTTCTTTTTATTGATTTGTTTTCTTCAATTTGTCAATGTTCATTCTAACATTGACACTTGGAAAAATCTTTACGTGCCAAGCAAGCTAAAGCTCCAAAAATTTATAATAAACCTTAAAATTTGGGTATCTGTTTTAAGGTTTTCGAATTACCTTAATCTTTTGTCAAAATATTTTGAAATATTTGTGCAATTCCCAGTTTTTTTTAGTTTTTTCTTTTTTTAGTTGGATAGCTTTTTTTAGTTTTTTTTTTCTTTTTAGTTTTTACCTTTTTATTTTTTCGACGTAGTTAACTTCGAAGACCACACTGCCTTTCCATGACGAAAGTAAAACAGTTCAAAATAGGGATGATACCTTTTTATTGACAGTGAAATATAAAATTATTTAACTGGATATTTCGAACACATATACAGTGTTCATCATCAGCAGTAAAACAGAGTTTTACTGCTGATGATGAACACTCTAGGCTATATGTGTTCGAAATATCCAGTTAAATAATTTTATATTTCACTGTCAATAAAAAGGTATCATCCCTATTTTGAACTGTTTTATTTTTTATTTTTTTTTTTACATTTTTTTCTTTTTAAGTTTTTTTTAAATTTTTTTTTTTAGTTTTTTCTTTTTAGTTTTTTAAGTTGTTTTCTTTTTATTTTTTTTTTAGTTTTTTACCATTTTTCTTTTTTCAGTTTTCTTTTTCTTCTTTATTTTTCAGACGTCATATGCAAACTCTCAATGCAAAAATACATACAACTTATTTTTGTATATAGATAAGATATAATCTGGCGTAACAGACATAGTGTAACAGACATAAAAGACAGACAACTTATTTTTATATATATAGATTTTTACATATATAGATACAGTTTCTTCTTTAGTTTTTTTTCTTTTTTAATTTTTTCTTTTTTTTAGTTTCTTCTTTTTATTGATTTGTTTTCTTCAATTTGTCAATATTCATTCTAACATTGACACTTGGAAAAATCTTTACGTGCCAAGCATGCTAAAGCTCCAACAATTTATATTAAACCTCAACTTTTGGGGTATCTGTTTTAAGGTTTTCGAATTACTTTAATCTATTGTCAAAATATATTGAAATATTTGTGCAATTCCCAGTTTTTTTTAGTTTTTTTCTTTTTTTTAGTTTTTTAGCTTTTTTTAGTTTTTTTTAGTTTTTTATCTTTTTTATTTTTTACATTTTTTCTTTTTAGGTTTTTTCTTTTTTTAATTTTTTAAATTTTTATTTTTTTTTAAGTTTTTTCTTTTTAGTTTTTTTTTAGTTTTTTACCATTTTTCTTTTTTCGAATTACTTTAATCTATTGTCAAAATATTTCGAAATATTTATGCAATTTCCAGTTTTTACATTCTAGTTTGTTTTCTTTTATATATATAGAAGATATAATCCGGCGTAACGGACAGACAACTTATTTTTATATATATAGATAGATATATAAAAATAAGTTGTCTGTGTGTGGATCTGTGGATCAGGTGTGACTACGTGTTTGTCCGCATATGACGTCTGAATTATTTCACACTAATACAAAAGAAGAAAAAAACTAAAAAAGGTAAAAACTACAAAAAAAAGTAAAAAGAAAAAAAAAAACTAAAAAAGCTAAAAAACTAAAAAAAACTAAAAAAAGGTAAAAAACTAAAAACTAAAAAAACTGAAAAAACTAAAAAAAGGCAAAAACTAACCGGGACACAGGGAATATAAATGACGACCGGGACACAGGGACACAACTACAATGGGGACGCCGGGGGGCACAGGGGGATATAAATGACGACCGGGACACCGGGACACAAGGAATATAAATGACGCCCGGGACACTCAAAGAGAAATCACAGACTGGAACACCGGGACACAAATGACGACCGGGACACAGGGAATATAAATGACGACCGGGACACAGGGACATAACTACAAAGGGGACGCCGGGGTGCACAGGGGGATATATAAATGACGATGGCGACTCAGGGAATGGTCGATTAGCAATCACAATCAACAAAGCTCAAGGGCAATCATTAGAATCATGAGGTATAGATCTGAATACGGATTGTTTTCCCATGGACCATTATATGTTGCATGTTCAAGAGTCGGTAAACCTGACAATCTATTTATATGCACAGACAATGGGACAGCAAAGAATGTTGTATATTCGCAAGTTTTACGTAGTTAAAAACATATATATATATATATATATATATATATATATATATATATATATATATATATATATATATATATATATATATATATATATATATATATATATATATATATATATATATATATATATATATATATATATATATATATATATATATATATATATCTATCTATATTCACAGGTGGGACATAGGGACACAACTACAATGGCGCGTAACTAATATGGCGCGTAACGACTTACGCGCGCGGGGGGCTTGGGGGGTGGGCACGAAGCGCCCCCACCAACTAGGTGTTGGGGTGGCGCGAAGCGCCACCCCAACAGCTAGTATATATATATATATATATATATATATATATATATATATATATATATATATATATATATATATATATATATATATATATATATATGATAACAACACTTTATAAAGTAATTTTCCTTTCTTAGTAAGTAATGTTAGATTTTAAATTTATTATGTTGCAAGACACAAATTACGATAAATAACTGTTTGAATAGGGATAATTTCTTTTATTAGACAGTGAAAAAAAAATCAAAAAAGTATACTCGATATTTCAGTCACATGTGCAGTGATTGTCAATAGCAGAGAAACTCTGATATAGCTTGCTGATGACGGTCACTGTACTTGTGATCGAAATATCCAGTAAAATTCTTGATTGTTTTTTCACTGTCTATTAAGAAGATTTATACCTATTTTAACTGCTGTTTATCGTCATGGAAACGCAGTGTGGTCTTCAATATTACCTAAGACATAAATTAGACAAGAAAGCAAATAACAGAATTATTACTTTAGAGTGTCTCCAATGGTAATAGGGATCAGTTACTGTCATTCAAGCTTTTTCATCAAAAGAGTTTCTTGCCTACTTTTATAAGTAATAAAAGGAAAATTTTTTCTATTAGGAAAATACTAAACTCTTTAAAATCTCGAAAATAGGATGCTGGGAATTTACTCGACGCAAAATGTCATACAATGCCTTCTGAATTGCCTCTTTTGGAGTGGGATTAGACTCGGCTCGTAAATTGAGATTACATATAACTTACCTCTGTCTTTCTTAGTGTCAGCGACAACATCCGCAACACTGTTGAAGCTGGAAAGAGGATAATATAGCTCCGCGACCAAAAGAGATACCCACCTTGGTGAAGCAAGACAGGTTCCGTCTAGATAGTGACAACGCTGACTTCTAAAACGAAAATATATTTATTTATTTACAGCTTTTTTTTAACTGCTAGTGAAGAAAGGTCCTTATCACTAGGGCCAACAAAGGCAACACTATTGTAATTATGGACGCTGATGATTATGATCATAAAATGAATACAATTTTTCTGATGCTACTACTTACAAAAAATTGGATTTCAATCCTACAGATAAATATGTGAAGTCGATAAGAAAGGAATTGGAGTCACTGAAAAATAATTTACACATTACCCCACAATTTTATATTAAATCTTATCTAAGAGGTTGTTCCACACCCAAGATCTATGGTCTATCCAAAATTCATAAGACGGGAGCCCCCCTTCGTCCCATTGTATCAACTGTATTTCACCAGTGGCAAAATTAGGAAAGTGGTTGCCGGTGGCATTGCGTCCTCTCTTAGGAACACAAAAAACATATTTGAAAAATTCCACTGATCTTACTAATAAGTTGAAAAATTTCACATTGGAGGAGAATTCAATTCTCTGTAGTTTTGATGTGGTTTCAATGTATTCAAATTGTAATGTGTAAAAGTGCGAAGTATGTAGTAAAAGTGCGAAAGTACAAAAACACTTTGATTTGATGCAAGATGTGACTATGGCTAGTATGGAGATTGAAGTCATTATGGGATTGGTTATCCTTGCAAATGAATATTCTCTTTATTTTGGTTTTAGAAATGAATTTTACAAACAAGTGTTTCGTTTGGCTATGGGGGCATCTCTCTCTCCTTTGTTGGCAAATCTCTTCATTGACTCTATTGAAACCTCTGCTATACACAGTTTTAGGCTCTCCCCTTGCTTCTGGGGCAGATTAATGGATGATATGGTTTGCATTTGGAAACACGGTTTAGAGTCCCTAGACCTTTCCATAAACATTTAAATAGTTTAGATAAAAATGAAAAATTTATAGTGGAGTTTGAAGAACATGACAAACTACCTTTTCTTGATATCCTATTGATTTAAAGTGAATTCCATTTACTTTTCTCAGTACATAGAACGCCTACACACAGTGATTGGTATTTGAACTTTCTTTCCTGCCACCATATTTCAGTGAAACGAGGGGTTATGATTGCACTGGTGAGTAGAGCTTTCAGAATTTGTTCCCAGGAGTTTTTAGATTCTGAATTGTTGCATTTGAGGGATATTTTAATTTGTTATAATTACCCGATTAAATTCATTGATAAAATAGTAAAAAATAGACGTATTCAAGACGACAATAGGGCTATTGGGGTTTCACAGTGTACAGAATTAAATATGCCGAAAAATTTCATTTCTTTGCCTTATGTACCTATTTTGGGGTAGATACTTAAAAGAATTTTGCGTAAACATAACATTGATACTTGTTTAAAATCAGTGAGATCATTAGGTAGTTTTCTTAATTCTGGGAAGGATTTAACCCGGGGAAATTTAGTTAGTGGGGTTCACAAAATTCCCTGTTCTTGTGGAAAGTTTTATATTGGTAGAACTCACCAACAATCTATTGAGCATCGCAAGTCAATAGAAAAAACCCTACAATTAAGAAAGCCTCCTGAAGCTTTTGTTTCGACTCTGGCTGAACATACATTCTTTCATCCTGAATATTTTATACAATTTGATGAGGCTACAGCTATTTCTAATGGTAGGTGCTTTTCTCAGTGGGTGAGGGAGGCTATAGAAATTAAAAACCTATTTTTGCTAATTTTTCAATTTAAATATTGACCCAATTTATGATTGTCTTTTAAAAAATGAACCAATAGTCAATGAGGGAATTCAAATTTACACAATCACCAGGGGACAAGATTAAATACTAGACCAAAAAGAGTTGCTTCAATATTAACTAACAAGAGGATTATATCGGAACAGAATAGTTAAGTTAGCGTCAATTTTCATAATCTTTTCTCAGTTGCTTTGATGTTCTCATTAAAGCAACTATAATAGCTTCTTTTCTCTACGTTGATCAGTAGTGACAATTGTAATTATTATTATTGATGGTAGTTTAATTCGTTTTTAGTTTAGTGTTTCTTCTTTTTATCTTGCGCTGAGTACGCCTAGTTTAGATACAGGCGAAATATCCGCGTTATTTTAGTCTTTTCTCTCTACTGGCCGCAGTCTCGTTTGAAGTTTTTTTGTGGAGTTTTATCTCTCTTTGTTGATTTTAGGATGATTTCAGCCACCTACCCCCTGAACAACAATTAAAACCACATTTCTGCATGAGAGCACAGAAGTACTAATTTTTCTCATTCTTCGTCTTTTTCCTTTCACCGCTAGTGATGTGCTACATACTGAGTACCTATTAAAAATTAAATAAAAAAACAAGTTTTTTTAAATGAAAGTAAGGAGCGACATTAAAACTTAAAACGAACAGAAATTACTCCGTATATGAAAGGGGCTTTTCCTCCTCGACACCCCGCTCCTTACGCTAAGTTTTTTATTGTTTTAAAAAGTAGAGTTGCGAGAAAGAATCAAACTTTAGCGCAAGGAGCGGGGTGTCAAGGAGGAAAAGCCCCTTTCATATACGGAGTAATTTCTGTTCGTTTTAAGTTTTAATGTCGCTCCTTACTTTCATTTAAAAAAACTTGTTTTTTTTTTAATTTAATTTCTGAAAGTTTTTGAATTAATGCATGTCTGATTTTGGCTCTCCGAACATAAATTACTAAAATGAAATTTGCATATTAATTCTTTTTTTGGCTAAATGGCTTTCTCTTAGTTTTGATCAGACGATTTTGAGAAATAAGGGGTGGGGAAGGAGGTCAATTTGCCCTCCAATTTTTCGGTTACTCAAAAAGGCAACTAGATCTTTTAATTTTTAACGAACGTTTTTATTAGTAAAAAAACGTAACTTAAGAATTAACTTACGTAACAAACGTACATAACTTACGTTACGTTTTATCCCAATTCATTAAGAATGACCCCTGAATCAGAAAGGCCGTAGAATAAATAGTTGAAATTATTTAAAAATTTTTTAGCATAAAGAGCGAAGTATTTATCTCCTCCTAAATACCTCGCTCTTTATGCTAAAGTATTTTAGAACCCTCCATATGCGTAATAATCTCTTTTCGTTTTAAGTTTTAATGCTTCTCCTTACTTTCAATTGAAAAAACGTTTTCATGTTTATATTTTCATTGTTTTTTTTATAGTAATGCTAGAAAGTCCTGCGCCCTTTTCATTGAATTTCTCTTCCCCCATGAAATACTCCTCCAAGGAAAGATCCTCCCATATAGCCCCCTCCCCTGAACCCCACACCCAAACCAAAAAAATCCCCCTGATAACGTCGGTACACTTCCCAGTAACCATTACTGTATGTAAACATTGGTCAAAGTTTGTAACTTGCAGCCCCTCCCCCAGGAACTGCGGGGGGTAAGTCATCCCCAAAGATATTAGTTATTATGGTTTTCGACTATGCGGAACAAAATGGCTATCTCAAAATTTTGATCCGTTGACTTTGGAAAAAAATGAGCGTGGGAGGGGGCCTAGGTGCCCTCCAATTTTTTTGGTCACTTAAAAAGGGCGCCAGAACTTTTCATTTTCATTAGAATGAGCCCTCTTGCAACACTCTAGGACCACTTGGTCGATACGATGACCCCTGGGAAAAAAAAACAAACAAAAAAACAAATAAACACGCACCCGTGATTTGTCTTCTGGCAAAAAATAAGAAATTCCACATTTTTGTAGATTGGACCTTGGAATTTTTTCTATAGGGTTCTCTGATACGCTGAATGCGATGGTGTAATTTTCGTTAAGATCCTATGACTTTTAGGGGGTGTTACCCCCTATTTTCCAAAATAAGGCAAATTTTCTCAGGCTCGTAACTTTTGATGACAAAGACTAAATTTGATGAAATTTATATATTTAAAATCAGCATAAAAATCCGATTCTTTTGATAGATCTTTTAGTATCGAAATTCCGTTTTTTAGAGTTTCGTTTACTATTGAGCCGGGTCGCTCCTTACTACAGTTCGTTACCACGAACTGTTTGAAAATTGTCATTACCAGGATTCGAGCCTAGGTTAGCCTGTCAAGAACGCCACAAAAAGTCCTTACCTCTATTACACCGTATCCTCTTAAACTGTGTTTATTTTGTGTTTCTTGTTGTTTCCAATAACTCAATTGTTACGTGCTAGAAATTTATAACAGCAAGATAGCCAAGAGCCTTAAAGTCTTATGGCCGCTCAATGCGTCTTGCTATTTTTTTCAAATAAAAATTTGCTAAAAAGTTTGTTGATTTAACCAAGAGTTATGAATTGAGCCTTGAAATATATCTCCACTATGCAGCACTTGTCATCTAGCTCCAGTGGTGATGACTAGGGAGAGGGGGCAGGGTGATCTGCTCACCCATAGGATTTGAAAAATATCTTTTTAGAGTATTTGCATTAAAATTCCCTTTCTGGTGTTTTTATTGACAAATTTAAAAATCAAAATGTACCCTTCCCCCCCTAGGTGCTAAAAAGTAGCCTACATTTTACTTTCATCGTTGAATTTTTTGAATTGACGCCACTAGCCTAAAGCTAGCATAGCTAAAAGAACTAGCATGGTTCGATTAATCAGATATTTAAAATCAGCATTAAAATACGATTCTTTTGATGTAGCTATTGATATCAAAACCCCATTTTTTAGAGTTTTGGTTGCTATTGAGCCGGGTCGCTCCTTACTTTACCTCGTTACCACGAACTGTTTGATCACACCATCAAGTTCAGCATATTAGAGTAACCTATTGCAGTGGTTTCCAGCTCAAATTGACAAAAGCATTGGATTTAGTATTTTTGTCAGAAGAAAGATCTCAGATACATGTTTATTTGTTTTTGTTTTTTTTTTCAGGGTGACTGCATCAAAGCAAGGATCATAGAAGATTGGGAGAGGGCTCGCTCAAATCAAACTGTACTGTCGAACTGTAGTAAGGAGCGACCCGGCTCAATAGCAACCGAAACTCTAAACAATGTAATTTTGATACCAATAGTTACATCAAAAGAAGTGCATTTTAATGCTGATTTTAAATATATAAGTTTCATCAAGATTAGTCTTACCCATCAAAAGTTACGAGCCTGAGAAAATTTGCCTCATTTTAGAAAATAGGAAAAACATCCCTTAAAAGTCATATGATCTTAACGAAAATCACACCATCAGATACAGCATATCAGAAAACCCTTTTGTAGAAGTTTCAAGCTCCTATCTACAAAAATGTGGAATTTCGCATTTTTTGCCAGAAGAGAAATCACGGATGCGTGTTTATTTGTTTTTTTTTTCCCAGTGGTGATCGTATCGACTCAGAGGTTCTAGAATGTCGCAAAAGGGCTCATTCTAACGGAAATTAAAAGTTCTAGTACCCTTTTTAAGTGACCAAAAAAATTGGAGGGCACCTAGGCCCCCTCCCACGCTCATTTTTTCCCAAAGTCACCTGATCAAAATTCTGAGATAGCCATTTTATTCACCATTGTCGAAAGGTCTAATAAATATGTCTTTGGGGACGACTTACTCCACCGCAGTCCCCGTGGGAGGGGCTGCAAGTTAAAAACTTTGTCTTGTGTTTACAAATAGTAATGGTTACTGGGAAGTGTACAGACCTTTTCAGTTTTTTTTATCGGGGGGAGAGTTGAGGGGAGGGGTTACATGGGAGGATTTTTCTGTAGAGGAACTTCTCATGGGGGAAGAGACTTTCAATGGAGGAGGGCACGGGATTTTCTAGCATTATTTAAAAAAAAATAATGAAAAAATAAATATGAAAAGTTTTTTATACTGAAAATGAAGAGCAGCATTAAAAATTAAAACGAACAGAAATTACTCCGTATATGAAAGGGTCTTTTCCTCCTCAACGCCCCGCTCTTTACGCTAAAGTTTTTTACTGTTTTAAAAAGTAGAGTTAAGAGAAAAAGTCAAGCTTTAGCGTAAAGAGCGGGGCGTTGAGGAGGGAAAGCCCCTTTCATATACGGAGTCATTTCTGTTCGTTTCAAGTTTTAATGTCGCTCCTTACATACATTTAAAAAACTTGTTTTTTTTGTTTAATAGAAATAAAGAGTTCTAGTGGCTATCTTAAATGATCAAAAAGATTGGGGAAATAACAGCCCCCTTTCCCCACTCTCCTGTCTCAAATACATCCAATTAAAAGCTTGAGGTAGCACATTGTTGCATTATTGTTGAAAGGGTCAATAACTATGCTGTTGGGGATGATATAACCTCTATTGTCTCAGGGGAAAGAGCTGTAAACTAGCAATTTGTCCTTTGTTTATATATAGTGTTTGTTATCAGGAAGTTGCATAGTTTTTATTTGGGAGGGAGAAAATATCCAGGGGGGACGTTTAAGGAAAGAATTTTTCATGGGAAGTAAATTTTCGGTAGGGAACTTTCCAGGGGAAATATTATAGAGTGAAGGGAGGTAATAGGATTTCCTGGTATAATTGGGAAGCGGTCAGAAATTCAATAAAACAACAAATCTTGCATCTGAAAGGAAGGGGCAACACCAAAATTTAATATGATCAGACATTATCCCATATATGAGGGGGGACTGCCCCTTCCTTAACCCTTGCTCTTTAGACTAAAGCTTGGCTTTCTGTCACAATTCTTTGAGAAAGACTGTTTGAGCACAAGGGCTGTTGAATTTGAGTGAAAAGTATTTTAATAGAACTTTGAGACTTTAGCGTAAAAAAAGGGTTGAGAAGGGGAGCCCTCTCATAGACGGGATAGTTTCTGTTCATTCTAAGTTTTACAACTACAGAAGAGAGAATAATGAGGACTTTTTTTTCCCAAGACAGTGAACCAAAAAAAAACCTATTTTAATATTCCGGCCCTTACACTTACAATGAAAGTTATCGGTTAAAATCCGTTCTTTTTTTTTAAATAGCCTTGGCATCATAACTATTTAACGAAAAGTTCAGTCAAGACTGTGTGATAAAAGCTAACATTTTACAAGCTAAAAAGGTTCAGTCATTGAACTAACTGTATTTATAAGAAATTGGAATAATTTCTTATTGTGATATTTGCCTTCTCCGTTAAATAAAAGAAATTACCCCTATTCAAACAGTTATTTATCGTAATTTGTGTCTTGCAACATAATAAATTTTTAAAGCTAACATTACTTACTAAGAAAGGAATATTACTTTATAAAGTGTAGTTCTCATATATATATATATATATATATATATATATATATATATATATATATATATATATATATATATATATATATATATATATATATATATATATATATATATATATATATATATATATATATATATATATATATATATACTAGCTGTTGGGGTGGCGCTTCGCGCCACCCCAACACCTAGTTGGTGGGGGCGCTTCGCGCCCCCCCAAGCCCCCCCGCGCGCGTAAGTCGTTACGCGCCATAATAGTTACGCGCCATTGTAGTTGTGTCCCTATGTCCCACCTGTGAATATAGATAGATATATATATATATATATATATATGGTTTTAACTACGTAAAACTTGCGAATATACAACATTCTTTGCTGTCCCATTGTCTTTGCATATAAATAGATTGTCAGGTTTACCGACTCTTGAACATGCAACATATAATGGTCCATGGGAAAACAATCTGTATTCAGATCTATACCTCATGATTCTAATGATTGCCCTTGAGCTTTGTTGATGGTGATTGCTAATCAACCATTCCCTGTCCCGGTGTCCCGGTCGTCATTTATATCCCCCTGTTTCCCCCGGTGTCCCCGTTGTAGTTGTGTCCCTGTGTCCCGGTCGTCATTTATATTCCCTGTGTCCCGGTCGTCATTTGTATCCCGGTGTCCCGGTCTGTATATACATTCGTTTTTTAGTTTTGTTTTTCTCCTTTATTTTTTTCCTTTTTTTTTCTTTTTTAGCTTATTTAGATTTTTAGTTTTTTTATTAGTTTTTAGTTTTTTTTTCTTTTTAGTTTTTTGTCCCGGTCGTCATTTATATCCCCCTGTTTCCCCCGGTGTCCCCGTTGTAGTTGTGTCCCTGTGTCCCGGTCGTCATTTATATTCCCTGTGTCCCGGTCGTCATTTGTATCCCGGTGTACCGGTCTGTATATACATTCGTTTTTTAGTTTTGTTTTTCTCCTTTATTTTTTTCCTTTTTTTTCTTTTTTAGTTTATTTAGATTTTTAGATTTTTTAGTTTTTTTATTAGTTTTTAGTTTTTTTTTCTTTTTAGTTTTTTTGTAGTTTTTACCTTCTTTTTAGTTTTGTTAGTTTTTTTTTTACTTATGTCCTGGTCGTCATTTATACTCCCTGTGTCCCGGTGCTTTGTTGATTGCTAATCGAACATTCCTTTTGTCCTGGTCGCTTTCTCTTTGAGTGTCGTCATTTATTTTTTTCTTTTTTAGTTCTTTTAGTTTTTACCTTTTTTAGTTTTTTTTAGTTTTTTAGATGAAAATTTTTTTTAGTTTTTTCCTTTTTTTCTTTTTAGTTTTTTATTGGTTTTTACCTTTATTTTAGCTTATTTTTCAGTTTTTTCCTTTTTTTTAGTTTTTTTTTATTTTTTATTTTTTTTAGTTTTTTACCTTTTTTTAGTTTTTTTAGTTTTTTGGTTTTTTTAGTTTTTTAGCTTTTTTACTTTTTTTATTAGTTTTTAGTTTTTTTTGTAGTTTTTGCCTTTTTTTAGTTTTTTCAGTTTTTTTTTTAGTTTTTTATTGGTTTTTACCTTTATTTTAGCTTATTTTTCAGTTTTTTCCTATTTTTAGTTTTTTTTTAGTTTTTAGTTTTTTAGTTTTTTTACCTTTTTTTAGTTTTTTTAGTTTTTTTAGTTTTTTAGCTTTTTTATTTTTTTTATTAGTTTTTAGTTTTTTTTGTAGTTTTTGCCTTTTTTTTAGTTTTTTTTAGTTTTTTAGCTTTTTTATTAGTTTTTAGTTTTTTTGTAGTTTTTGCCTTTTTTTAGTTTTTTTAGTTTTTTAGCTTTTTTATTTTTTTTATTAGTTTTTAGTTTTTTTTGTAGTTTTTGCCTTTTTTTAGTTTTTTCAGTTTTGACGTCACCTGATCCAGTTTTTTCAGGTGACGTCACCTGATCCACGATCCACAGATCCACAGACAACTTATTGTTATATATATAGATAGTTTTTTTTTTTACTTATGTCCTGGTCGTCATTTATACTCCCTGTGTCCCGGTGCTTTGTTGATTGCTAATCGAACATTCCTTTTGTCCTGGTCGCTTTCTCTTTGAGTGTCGTCATTTATTTTTTTCTTTTTTAGTTCTTTTAGTTTTTACCTTTTTTAGTTTTTTTTAGTTTTTTAGATGAAATTTTTTTTTAGTTTTTTCCTTTTTTTCTTTTTAGTTTTTTATTGGTTTTTACCTTTATTTTAGCTTATTTTTCAGTTTTTTCCTTTTTTTTAGTTTTTTTTTATTTTTTATTTTTTTTAGTTTTTTATCTTTTTTTAGTTTTTTTAGTTTTTTTAGTTTTTTAGCTTTTTTCCTTTTTTTATAAGTTTTTAGTTTTTTTTGTAGTTTTTGCCTTTTTTTTTAGTTTTTTCAGTTTTTTTTTTAGTTTTTTATTGATTTTTACCTTTATTTTAGCTTATTTTTCAGTTTTTTCCTTTTTTTTAGTTTTTTTTAGTTTTTAGTTTTTTTAGTTTTTTACCATTTTTTAGTTTTTTTAGTTTTTTTAGTTTTTTAGCTTTTTTATTTTTTTTATTAGTTTTTAGTTTTTTTTGTAGTTTTTGCCTTTTTTTAGTTTTTTTAGTTTTTTAGCTTTTTTATTAGTTTTTAGTTTTTTTTGTAGTTTTTGCCTTTTTTTAGTTTTTTTAGTTTTTTAGCTTTTTTATTTTTTTTATTAGTTTTTAGTTTTTTTTTTAGTTTTTGCCTTTTTTTAGTTTTTTCAGTTTTGACGTCACCTGATCCAGTTTTTTCAGGTGACGTCACCTGATCCATCCACAGATCCACACACAGACAACTTATTTTTATATATATAGATATATATATATACTAGCTGTTGGGGTAGCGCTTCGCGCCACCCCAACACCTAGTTGGTGGGGGCGCTTCGCGCCCCCCCAAGCCCCCCCGCGCGCGTAAGTCGTTACGCGCCATAATAGTTACGCGCCATTGTAGTTGTATCCCTATGTCCCACCTGTGAATATACATATATATATATATATATATATATATATATATATATATATATATATATATATATATATATATATATATATATATATATATATATATATATATATATATATATATATATATATATACTAGCTGTTGGGGTGGCGCTTCGCGCCACCCCAACACCTAGTTGGTGGGGGCGCTTCGCGCCCCCCCCAAGCCCCCCCGCGCGCGTAAGTCGTTACGCGCCATAATAGTTACGCGCCATTGTAGTTGTGTCCCTATGTCCCACCTGTGAATATAGATATATATATATATATATATATGGTTTTAACTACGTAAAACTTGCGAATATACAACATTCTTTGCTGTCCCATTGTCTTTGCATATAAATAGATTGTCAGGTTATCCCCCTGTTTCCCCCGGTGTCCCCGTTGTAGTTGTGTCCCTGTGTCCCGGTCGTCATTTATATTCCCTGTGTCCCGGGTCCCGGTCATCATTTGTATCCCGGTGTCCCGGTCTGTATATACATTCGTTTTTTAGTTTTGTTTTTCTCCTTTATTTTTTTCCTTTTTTTTTCTTTTTTAGTTTATTTAGATTTTTAGATTTTTTAGTTTTTTTTATTAGTTTTTAGTTTTTTTTTCTTTTTAGTTTTTTTGTAGTTTTTACCTTCTTTTTAGTTTTGTTAATTTTTTTTTTACTTGTGTCCTGGTCGTCATTTATACTCCCTGTGTCCCGGTGCTTTGTTGATTGCTAATCGAACATTCCTTTTGTCCTGGTCGCTTTCTCTTTGAGTGTCGTCATTTATTTTTTTCTTTTTTAGTTCTTTTAGTTTTTACCTTTTTTAGTTTTTTTTTAGTTTTTAGTTTTTTTAGTTTTTTACCTTTTTTTAGTTTTTTTAGTTTTTTAGCTTTTTTATTTTTTTTATTAGTTTTTAGTTTTTTTGTAGTTTTTGCCTTTTTTTTTAGTTTTTTGTCCTGGTCGCTTTCTCTTTGAGTGTCGTCATTTATTAGTTTTTTCCTTTTTTTTTTTAGTTTTTTATTGGTTTTTACCTTTATTTTAGCTTATTTTTCAGTTTTTTCCTTTTTTTTATTTTTTTTTTATTTTTTATTTTTTTTAGTTTTTTACCTTTTTTTAGTTTTTTTAGTTTTTTTAGTTTTTTAGCTTTTTTACTTTTTTTATTAGTTTTTAGTTTTTTTTGTAGTTTTTGCCTTTTTTTAGTTTTTTCAGTTTTTTTTTTAGTTTTTTATTGGTTTTTACCTTTATAGTTTTTTTAGTTTTTTAGCTTTTTTATTTTTTTTATTAGTTTTTAGTTTTTTTTGTAGTTTTTGCCTTTTTTTAGTTTTTTCAGTTTTGACGTCACCTGATCCAGTTTTTTCAGGTGACGTCACCTGACACATCCATCCACACATCCATCCACACATCCATCCACAGACAACTTATTTTTATATATATAGATATATATATATATATATATATATATATATATACATATATATATATATATATATATATATATATATATATATATATATATATATATATATATATATATATATACTAGCTGTTGGGGTGGCGCTTCGCGCCACCCCAACACCTGGTTGGTGGGGGCGCTTCGCGCCCCCCCCAAGCCCCCCCGCGCGCGTAAGTCGTTACGCGCCATAATAGTTACGCGCCATTGTAGTTGTGTCCCTATGTTATATAAACTTGCGAATATACAACATTCTTTGCTGTCCCATTGTCTTTGCATATAAATAGATTGTCAGGTTATCCCCCTGTTTCCCCCGGTGTCCCCGTTGTAGTTGTGTCCCTGTGTCCCGGTCGTCATTTATATTCCCTGTGTCCCGGGTCCCGGTCATCATTTGTATCCCGGTGTCCCGGTCTGTATATACATTCGTTTTTTAGTTTTGTTTTTCTCCTTTATTTTTTTCCTTTTTTTTCTTTTTTAGCTTATTTAGATTTTTAGATTTTTTAGTTTTTTTTATTAGTTTTTAGTTTTTATTTCTTTTTAGTTTTTTTGTCCCGGTCGTCATTTATATCCCCCTGTTTCCCCCGGTGTCCCCGTTGTAGTTGTGTCCCTGTGTCCCGGTCGTTATTTATTTTTTAGTTTTTTACCTTTTTTTAGTTTTTTTAGTTTTTTAGCTTTTTTATTTTTTTTATTAGTTTTTAGTTTTTTTGTAGTTTTTGCCTTTTTTTTAGTTTTTTTAGTTTTTTAGCTTTTTTATTAGTTTTTAGTTTTTTTTTGTAGTTTTTGCCTTTTTTTAGTTTTTTTAGTTTTTTAGCTTTTTTATTTTTTTTATTAGTTTTTAGTTTTTTTTGTAGTTTTTGCCTTTTTTTAGTTTTTTCAGTTTTGACGTCACCTGATCCAGTTTTTTCAGGTGACGTCACCTGATCCACGATCCACAGATCCACAGACAACTTATTTTTATATATATAGATAGTTTTTTTTTTTTTACTTATGTCCTGGTCGTCATTTATACTCCCTGTGTCCCGGTGCTTTGTTGATTGCTAATCGAACATTCCTTTTGTCCTGGTCGCTTTCTCTTTGAGTGTCGTCATTTATTAGTTTTTTCCTTTTTTTTTTTTAGTTTTTTATTGGTTTTTACCTTTATTTTAGCTTATTTTTCAGTTTTTTCCTTTTTTTTAGTTTTTTTTTATTTTTTATTTTTTTTATTTTTTTACCTTTTTTTAGTTTTTTTAGTTTTTTTAGTTTTTTAGCTTTTTTACTTTTTTTATTAGTTTTTAGTTTTTTTTGTAGTTTTTGCCTTTTTTTAGTTTTTTCAGTTTTTTTTTTAGTTTTTTATTGGTTTTTACCTTTATAGTTTTTTTGGTTTTTTAGCTTTTTTATTTTTTTTATTAGTTTTTAGTTTTTTTTTGTAGTTTTTGCCTTTTTTTAGTTTTTTCAGTTTTGACGTCACCTAATCCAGTTTTTTCAGGTGACGTCACCTGACACATCCATCCACACATCCATCCATCCATCCATCCACAGACAACTTATTTTTATATATATAGATATATATATATATATATATATATATATATATATATATATATATATATATATATATATATATATATATATATATATATCTATATATATAAAAATAAGTTGTCTGTGGATGGATGGATGGATGGATGTGTGGATGGATGTGTCAGGTGACGTCACCTGAAAAAACTGGATTAGGTGACGTCAAAACTGAAAAAACTAAAAAAAGGCAAAAACTACAAAAAAAACTAAAAACTAATAAAAAAAATAAAAAAGCTAAAAAACTAAAAAAACTATAAAGGTAAAAACCAATAAAAAACTAAAAAAAAAACTGAAAAAACTAAAAAAAGGCAAAAACTACAAAAAAAAACTAAAAACTAATAAAAAAAGTAAAAAAGCTAAAAAACTAAAAAAACTAAAAAAACTAAAAAAAGGTAAAAAACTAAAAAAAATAAAAAATAAAAAAAAACTAAAAAAAAGGAAAAAACTGAAAAATAAGCTAAAATAAAGGTAAAAACCAATAAAAAACTAAAAAAAAAAAGGAAAAAACTAATAAATGACGACACTCAAAGAGAAAGCGACCAGGACAAAAAACTAAAAAAAAAGGCAAAAACTACAAAAAAACTAAAAACTAATAAAAAAAATAAAAAAGCTAAAAAACTAAAAAAACTAAAAAAAGGTAAAAAACTAAAAAAACTAAAAACTAAAAAAAAACTAAAAAAGGTAAAAACTAAAAGAACTAAAAAAGAAAAAAATAAATGACGACACTCAAAGAGAAAGCGACCAGGACAAAAGGAATGTTCGATTAGCAATCAACAAAGCACCGGGACACAGGGAGTATAAATGACGACCAGGACACAAGTAAAAAAAAAAATTAACAAAACTAAAAAGAAGGTAAAAACTACAAAAAAACTAAAAAGAAAAAAAAACTAAAAACTAATAAAAAAACTAAAAAATCTAAAAATCTAAATAAACTAAAAAAGAAAAAAAAAGGAAAAAAATAAAGGAGAAAAACAAAACTAAAAAACGAATGTATATACAGACCGGTACACCGGGATACAAATGACGACCGGGACACAGGGAATATAAATAACGACCGGGACACAGGGACACAACTACAACGGGGACACCGGGGGAAACAGGGGGATATAAATGACGACCGGGACAAAAAAACTAAAAAGAAATAAAAACTAAAAACTAATAAAAAAAACTAAAAAATCTAAAAATCTAAATAAGCTAAAAAAGAAAAAAAAAGGAAAAAAATAAAGGAGAAAAACAAAACTAAAAAACGAATGTATATACAGACCGGGACACCGGGATACAAATGATGACCGGGACCCGGGACACAGGGAATATAAATGACGACCGGGACACAGGGACACAACTACAACGGGGACACCGGGGGAAACAGGGGGATATAAATGACGACCGGGACAAAAAAACTAAAAAGAAATAAAAACTAAAAAATAATAAAAAAAACTAAAAAATCTAAAAATCTAAATAAGCTAAAAAAGAAAAAAAAGGAAAAAAATAAAGGAGAAAAACAAAACTAAAAAACGAATGTATATACAGACCGGGACACCGGGATACAAATGATGACCGGGACCCGGGACACAGGGAATATAAATGACGACCGGGACACAGGGACACAACTACAACGGGGACACCGGGGGAAACAGGGGGATAACCTGACAATCTATTTATATGCAAAGACAATGGGACAGCAAAGAATGTTGTATATTCGCAAGTTTTACGTAGTTAAAACCATATATATATATATATATATCTATATTCACAGGTGGGACATAGGGACACAACTACAATGGCGCGTAACTATTATGGCGCGTAACGACTTACGCGCGCGGGGGGGCTTGGGGGGGGCGCGAAGCGCCCCCACCAACTAGGTGTTGGGGTGGCGCGAAGCGCCACCCCAACAGCTAGTATATATATATATATATATTTATGTCTTTAACTACGTAAAACTTGCGAATATACAACATTCTTTGCTGTCCCATTGTCTGTGCATATAAATAGATTGTCAGGTTTACCGACTCTTGAACATGCAACATATAATGGTCCATGGGAAAACAATCCGTATTCAGATCTATACCTCATGATTGCCTTTGAGCTTTGTTGATGGTGATTGCTAATCGACGATTCCCTGTGTCGCCGTCGTCATTTATATATCCCCCTGTGCCCCTCGGCGTCCCCGTTGTAGTTGTGTCCCTGTGTCCCGGTGTCCCAGGCTGTGATTTCTCTTTGAGGGTCCCGGGCGTCATTTATATTCCTTGTGTCCCGGTCGTCATTTGTGTCCCAGTGTCCCGGTCTGTATATACATTCGTTTTTGAATTGGTCTTTTTTTTTAGGTTTTAGTTTTTAACCTTTTTTTTAGTTTTTTTAGTTATACCTCATGATTCTAATGATTGCCCTTGAGCTTTGTTGATGGTGATTGCTAATCGAACATTCCCTGTGTCCGCGTCGTGATTTATATATCCCCCTGTGACCCCGGCGTCCCCGTTGTAGTTGTGTCCCTGTTTCCCCGGTCGTCATTTATATTCCATGTGTCCCGGTCGTCATTTGTATCCCGTTGTCCCGGTCTGTATATACATTCGTTTTCGAAATGGTATATGATGAAATAAATTTTAGTAGTTTTCCCCTTTTTTCTTTTTAGTTTTTTTTTGGTTTTTACTTTTTTTTAGTTTTTTTAGTTTTTTCTTTTCTCTTTTTATTTTTTTTATTTTAAATTTTTTTTTTAGTTTTGTTTTCCTCCTTTATTTTTCATTTTTTTCCTTTTTTCATTTTTTTTCTTTTTTTGTTTTTTTTAGTTTTTTTTTAGTATTTTATTAGTTTTTTGTTTTTTTTTCTTTTTAGTTTTTTTTGTAGTTTTACATTTTTTTTTTAGTTTTTTTTTACTTATGTCCTGGTCGTCATTTATACTCCCTGTGTCCCGGTCGTCATTTGTGTCCCGGTGCTTTGTTGATGGTGATTGCTAATCGAACATTCCTTGTGTCCCGGTAGCTTTCTCTTTGAGTTTCCCGGTCGTCATTTATATTCCCTATGTGCCGGTGTCCCGGTCGCCATTTGTGTCCCGATCTGTAATTTCGTCAGTCAAAAACATGACGTCAGTCGACAAACAAACATGACGTCACTCGACAGACACACACACACACACACACAGACAACTTATTTTTATATATATACTAGCTGTTGGGGTGGCACCCCAACACCTAGTTTGTGGGGGCGCTTCGCGCCCCCCCGCGCGCGTAAGTCGTTACGCACCATTGTAGTTGTGTCCCTATGTCCCACCTGTGAATATAGATATCTATATATATAAAAATAAGTTGTTTGTCTGTCTGTCGACTGACGTCATGTTTGTGTGTCGACTGACGTCACGTTTGTCGACTGACGTCATTATAATGATTGAGCTGTATGTCGTCATGAAGTTGTTTGTCGTCTGACGTCATGTTTGTCGACTAACGAAACTACAGACCGGGACACCGGGACACAAATGACGTGTTATGTCTGTTATAACGTAATAGAGGCAACAATCTTGACAGGGCCTTTTGAGGGTGAGGCTTTTCTTATTCCACGCATTCTCATGATTCCAATGAATCTGCCTTTTCAACCTAAAAGATTGCAATTCCCAATTTGATTAGCATATTTAGTTTTCAGTCCAGAACCACTAAAGCTATTATGTAAATATCAAAAATATTTATGTTGTCTGAGCAATAATTTTTAGTTTTTATTTCAAAATAGAAAATTACCTGACAATTTTAGAATTATATCTATCTATATATATATATATAAAAATAAGTTGTCTGTGTGTGGATCTGTGGATCAGGTGACGTCATGTTTGTTCGCATATGACGTCTGAATTATTTCACACTAATACAAAAGAAGAAAAAAACTAAAAAAGGTAAAAACTACAAAAAAAACTAAAAAGAAAAAAAAACTAAAAAAGCTAAAAAACTAAAAAAAACTAAAAAAAGGTAAAAATCTAATAACTAAAAAAAAACTGAAAAAAATAAAAAAAGGCAAAAACTACAAAAAAAATAAAAACTAATAAAAAAACTAAAAAAGCTAAAAAACTAAAAAAACTAAAAAAAACTAAAAAAAGGTAAAAAACTAAAAAAAACTAAAAACTAAAAAAGAAAAAAACTAAAAAAAAGGAAAAAACTGAAAAATAAAAGAGAAAAAGAAAACTAAAAAAATATGAATAAATATATATAAAAATAAGTTGTTTGTGGGTTATGTCTGTCTGTCTGTCGAGTGACGTCGTGTTTGTCCGCATATGACGTCTGAATTATTTCACACTAATACAAAAGAAGAAAAAAAACTAAAAAAGGTAAAAACTACAAAAAAAACTAAAAAGAAAAAAAACTAAAAAAGCTAAAAAACTAAAAAAAAACTAAAAAAAAGGTAAAAAACTAAAAACTAAAAAAAACTGAAAAAACTAAAAAAAGGCAAAAACTAAAAAAAACTAAAAACTAATAAAAAAAACTAAAAAAGCTAAAAAACTAAAAAAACTAAAAAAAGGTAAAAAACAAAAAAAAACTAAAAACTAAAAAAGAAAAAACTAAAAAAAAGGAAAAAACTGAAAAATAAGAGAAAAAGAAAACTAAAAAAATATTAATAAATATAAAAAATATAAATATAAATATAATATAAATTAGCAATCAACAAAGCACCGAGACACAAATGACGACCGGGACACAGGGAGTATAAATGACGACCAGGACATAAGTAAAAAAAAACTAAAAAAACTAAAAAAATGGTAAAAACTACAAAAAAACTAAAAACTAATAAAAAAACTAAAAAATCTAAAAATCTAAATAAACTAAAAAAGAAAAAAAAGAAAAAAGGAAAAAAATAAAGGAGAAAAACAAAACTAAAAAACGAATGTATATACAGACCGGGACACCGGGATACAAATGACGACCGGGACACAGGGAATATAAATGACGACCGGGACACAGGGACACAACTACAATGGGGACGCCGGGGGGCACAGGGGGATATAAATGACGACCGGGACACCGGGACACAAGGAATATAAATGACGCCCGGGACACTCAAAGAGAAATCACAGACTGGAACACCGGGACACAAATGACGACCGGGACACAGGGAATATAAATGACGACCGGGACACAGGGACATAACTGCAAAAGGGACGCCGGGGTGCACAGGGGGATATATAAATGACGATGGCGACTCAGGGAATGGTCGATTAGCAATCACCATCAACAAAGCTCAAGGGCAATCATTAGAATCATGAGGTATAGATCTGAATACGGATTGTTTTCCCATGGACCATTATATGTTGCATGTTAAAGAGTCGGTAAACCTGACAATCTATTTATATGCACAGACAATGGGACAGCAAAGAATGTTGTATATTCGCAAGTTTTACGTAGTTAAAAACATATCTATCTATATATATAAAAATAAGTTGTCTGTCTGTCTGTGGATGTGTGGATGGATGTGTCAGGTGACGTCACCTGAAAAAACTGGATCAGGTGACGTCAAAACTGAAAAAACTAAAAAAGGCAAAAACTACAAAAAAAACTAAAAACTAATAAAAAAAATAAAAAAGCTAAAAAACTAAAAAAACTATAAAGGTAAAAACCAATAAAAAACTAAAAAGGCAAAAACTACAAAAAAAAACTAAAAACTAATAAAAAAAAGTAAAAAAGCTAAAAAACTAAAAAAACTAAAAAAACTAAAAAAAGGTAAAAAACTAAAAAAAGGTAAAAAACTAAAAAAAATAAAAAATAAAAAAAAACTAAAAAAAAGGAAAAAACTGAAAAATAAGCTAAAATAAAGGTAAAAACCAATAAAAAACTAAAAAAAAAAGGAAAAAACTAATAAATGACGACACTCAAAGAGAAAAAAAAGGCAAAAACTACAAAAAAAAACTAAAAACTAATAAAAAAAATAAAAAAGCTAAAAAACTAAAAAAACTAAAAAAAGGCAAAAACTACAAAAAAAAACTAAAAACTAATAAAAAAGCTAAAAAACTAAAAAAAATAGGGAATATAAATGACGACCGGGACACAGGGACACAACTACAACGGGGACACCGGGGGAAACAGGGGGATATAAATGACGACCGGGACAAAAAAACTAAAAAGAAAAAAAAACTAAAAACTAATAAAAAAACTAAAAAATCTAAAAATCTAAATAAGCTAAAAAAGAAAAAAAAAGGAAAAAAATAAAGGAGAAAAACAAAACTAAAAAACGAATGTATATACAGACCGGGACACCGGGATACAAATGACGACCGGGACCCGGGACACAGGGAATATAAATGACGACCGGGACACAGGGACACAACTACAACGGGGACACCGGGGGAAACAGGGGGATGTAAATGACGACTGGGACACCGGGACAGGGAATGGTCGATTAGCAATCACCATCAACAAAGCTCAAGGGCAATCATTAGAATCATGAGGTATAGATCTGAATACAGATTGTTTTCCCATGGACCATTATATGTTGCATGTTCAAGAGTCGGTAAACCTGACAATCTATTTATATGCAAAGACAATGGGACAGCAAAGAATGTTGTATATTCGCAAGTTTTACGTAGTTAAAACCATATATATATATCTATCTATATTCACAGGTGGGACATAGGGACACAACTACAATGGCGCGTAACTATTATGGCGCGTAACGACTTACGCGCGCGGGGGGGCTTGGGGGGGGCGCGAAGCGCCCCCACCAACTAGGTGTTGGGGTGGCGCGAAGCGCCACCCCAACAGCTAGTATATATATATATATATATATATATATATATATATATATATATATATATATATATATATCTATATTCACAGGTGGGACATAGGGACACAACTACAATGGCGCGTAACTAATATGGCGCGTAACGACTTACGCGCGCGGGGGGGCTTGGGGGGGCGCGAAGCGCCCCCACCAACTAGGTGTTGGGGTGGCGCGAAGCGCCACCCCAACAGCTAGTATATATATATATATATATATATATGGTTATATGGTATACGTAAAACTTGCGAATATACAACATTCTTTGCTGTCCCATTGTCTTTGCATATAAATAGATTGTCAGGTTTACCGACTCTTGAACATGCAACATATAATGGTCCATGGGAAAACAATCTGTATTCAGATCTATACCTCATGATTCTAATGATTGCCCTTGAGCTTTGTTGATGGTGATTGCTAATCGACCATTCCCTGTCCTGGTGTCCCGGTCGTCATTTATATCCCCCTGTTTCCCCCGTTGTCCCCGTTGTAGTTGTGTCCCTGTGTCCCGGTCGTCAATT
>NC_088879.1:29859006-29916506 GCF_032884065.1 Artemia franciscana | reverse complement strand
ACAATATTATTGGTACGTCTATTTTTAGTTGTAGCACGTGTGGTGGAAACCCTGGAATATCCAGGGAATTTAAAAATTCAGATGGATAATTAACCGCCTCATTTGGTTCCGAAACTGTGTCGAATGACTTGTAAAGGACTGCCTGGTCTAGAATCTTGGTCAAAACAATATTGTTGATTTCGTGGACGTCTATATTTTTGGGTGCAAGAATCGCTCTTTGACTTAGCCATTTATTATTTTTATAATTGTTTAGAATATTCGGAAATACTTTTTTAATCAATTCATTTTTGGACGTCACTAAATTACAGAATTCAGCAGGTAGTTGTATACGTCCTGAAATTGAGTCTACTGGGAGCTTTCCGTTTCCAATTGCCAGCAATTGATCTGAAAATATTTGACCAGAGTCATCGTTTTGCGATCGGACACGCATATTTGTAGTTAATTTAAGTGTCTTTACGTGTGCCCATAAATTAGAATTTTTCAGGCAAGCATTCATTTCGTCTGCAGGGGTTGATCTAGGTATTATAGGTAATGTTTGCCTGAAATCTCACACAAGCAATATTAATGTACTGCCAAAGGGTTTCGAATTCCCTCGCAAATCTTTCAAACATTAATCCAGAGCCTCAAGCGATTTTTTGTGTGCCATTGTGCACTCGTCCTAAATAATAAGTTTGCATTGGTGCAATACTTTACCCATCCCAGATGATTTGCAAATATTGCACGTGGGAGTTTCTGTAGAATACAAATTCAGAGGCAATTTAAAAGCAGAATTAGCAGTTCTTCCACCAGGCAGCAACTTTGTGGCTATTCCGGACGACGCAATTGCCAATGCTATATCTTTTCTTGATCGAATTGATGCCAGAATCAGTTTTATCACAAACGTTTTACCAGTGCCTCCTGGCACATCCAAAAAGAAAATTTCTCCAACATTGTAATCGACACAATGCATTATCGTATCATAGATGTCTTTTTTTCCGACGTTAACTTGGAAGTGTTATTTTGTACATACGACAAAAGATCACTCGGGCTGTAACTTTGTTCACGATCCAATTCTACACATGTCGGAACAGCAGCGGTACGATTAGGTGAAGGCATTCCCAAATCCTGAAGAGGTTTGTTTGCCATACATACGCACAAATCTTCTATAATAAATGAAGTGTAGTTATAAATTTCTGATGTAAAATCAGAAGTCATATCTGACCTCTCTAACCGTTTTCGATGGAGCATATCTTCAGATATTTTTGATTTATATTTTCCCATAACTCTGTAGGAGCTGATGGAGAGCAAGTTGTTAGTATGATGCCAAACAATGCACGAATTTGACTTGGAGTTGACGTTGCGCACGCGTCATTGATGCAGTTATCCCAGTGCTGGTCATTCTCCAATAAATTTAAAGCTTGGCATGCACTACGGTCAGTGTCATGTATAGTACCGTTTACAGTTCTCAAATACTCAAAGGACGTCGGACCGGGTACATCCACCAAAAGCAGGCACAGAAAGAAGCATTCATGTTGATTGGGGTCAACGGTGTAGAGTCTTCCTATCGTGGTATCTTTGAAGATGGTAGGTTGGCCGTCGAGTGACTTACCCTGTTTTTGACGTTCAAATACTTTATTTTTAGTATTCCACATGTAATACGAAGGTACTTCAGTATACATCAGTTTTTTTTGTAAAAGAATCATTTTTGCATAGCGAAAAGAAAGCAGTTAACGTTGTATCCGGTGGATTCAAGGCTCTTTGGTGCACGTTGGATTCCGAAAAATAAACACGTTGACCATTTTGTAAATGTACCGCTAAATGAACAACAGCTGGACTATGTTCATGTATCGGAAATGAAAGAATTCGCCAAACAGCTTCATTACTGCTTTTACGATTTTGTCGATATCTTTGATTTCGGACTGCAAGCCAAAAAGTGCCATGTCACTGCCTTTTTTGACGTATTTACGTATGTATTTGATTGCCTTTATGAAGTTACAGTATTCAACGTTTATGTGTGCATTAAATGTTTTTGATAATAAAGGGGAATATGGAACAACCAACTGGTTATCTACATCGATGGTACCGTTACACTTCTTCATTATTGCTGTTTTACCGCCATCGTCAGTAGATCTTCTTCTATATTGTGGTCAAAAATCATTACCAGTAATTGTGTTGGGTACTAAAAGTCGAGGATATTACTTTGTGCACCTTCCTTTGGCCATGCATGGTGATTTTTTGTTCAGTGCACCGCAAGGTCCATGTATCATATTTTTTACAACAATATCATATAAACCCTTATCGACATTTTCATCAGGTATTTCAGCAGAAATCACATCATCAATTTCATTAGAAGTAATTTTATAATGTAGCCTGATTAGTATATGTGCGTGTGGCAATCCTCGTTTTCATCATTGCACTGAGTACATCCAGCATCGCACTGACCCAAACACCTCAAGTTTTACTATGTAGTTTATCAGTGATTTCAACTTTTGCCAGATCACACGGGCCGTAATGTCATGTCTATGAACCGCCGATTGTCCTTGAAGTAAAAGTTGCTGTATCTCGTCCCAAGATTGATTACATGTAAATGTAATAAATAAATCTGGACGAACATACGCAATAGCATCTTAAGCTTATCCATGCATATGACGGGGACTGCCAGCATATGACGAAGGTAAAATCATTAATCTAACAACGTTTGTGGTATTACCGTCAATTACAGCTGCATCTCGCAAATGAATGCATTGTTCAGAGCGGAGCTTGGTCTGACTCAGACGGATAAATAGCAAACGTTCTGATTCGATTTTTGTATACATATCAACATTGTATTGGTGAAACAATTGACGGCATTTTAAAGTTTAATTGTCTTCATCCTGCCGAATCATTAGTCTATAGGAATAATAATGCATTGCACTGCATTTCTTATTCATTTCTTTGTTAGTGGTTGGATTTATCAATTTAATATTAAAGTGATAGCCGTTGGCTGCATCCCAAAAAATAATAGGATATTGTAGGGCATCTTAGCATCGATGAGTTTCAGCAATTCTTACCAACTGACCGTTTCGCTTATGAAGAATAATATCTCGAGGTAAAAACTGATTACCGACCATAACGATTGCCACTTTATCGATAGTCGGAGCATTGTATCTATGCACATGTTGGCCAGGAGGCGTTTTGTCAGCGGAAATAACAATTTTATGCGTATCAATAGGCATCAAATCGATGGCTGTTTTGAACAGACGCACTAAATTATTATTGTCGTGGAAAAGATGCTGTAATTGGGAAACAACTGTCCTTTCAACTTCGGGAGAAATTTTGCAACGTGCATTCAATTCAGAATTACTATCCTTGATGAAGTACAGTTGTGAAAATTTATGATTCTCGCCTGATAATGGTAGAAGGGACCCTGCTCTATGATAAATTTGCCCTTTTACTTTGAAAGTAGGCATAGATTGATCTGGATTTTCGATTTGGGCACCAAACGATTTCATTTGGAAACATGAGTTATATTCTCTGATCTGTGATAAAAACCACCTAGATTCTGACGTAGTTCCAGTAAGTAAAGTCTTCAATGGCTCTGGTGTTGCGGCCAGTAGAGGAAGTTTAACTTTTCCTGAGGCGCTACACATTCCTATTGTTTCACCACTGAATTTCAAATCCTTGCAATTGGGACAAATTTTAGACATAGTCCCGATTTGAACACATCTACTCAAGCTATAATCATCGACTGGGCTGTACCTGAATCGCAGGCGATAATTTTCAGGTTGCTCTTGTGATTGCTCGGTACGCTTTCTTTTTTTACTTTCTCTATCAGCCGCAAGCCTGTTTTCTTGCTGTTCTTGTGATTCCTCGGCACGCTTTCTTTTCTTACTTTCTTATTCAGCCACAAGCCTGTTTTCACACTGTTGTTATGGTTCCTCGGCACGCTTTCTGTTCTTACTTTCTCTATCAGCCGCAAGCCTGTTTTTATGCTGTTCTTGTGATTCCTCGGCACGCTTTCTTTTCTTACTTCCTCTATCAACCGCAAGCCTATTTTCACACTGTTGTTGTGGTTCCTCAGCACGCTTTCCTTTCTTACTTTCTCTATCAGCCACAAGCCTGTTTTTTTGCTGTTCTTGTGATTCCTCGGCACGCTTTCTTTTCTTACTTTCTCTATCAGCCGCAAGTTTTTTGGCATAGACTCTTTGAGCAGCTTCCTCGGCTGTTGCCATTGTAGGTTCTTCAGTCATTTTACAATTAAAAATTTTTCACAAATTTATATATATATATATATATATATATATATATATAAATAATATATATGATATATATATCTATATATATATATAAATAAGTTGTCTGTGTGTGTGTGTGTGTGTGGGTCTGTCGAGTGACGTCAACTTCGTGTGTCGACTGACGTCATGTTTTCGACTGACGAAATTACAGACCAGGACATCGGGACACAAATGACGACCGGGACACCGGGACATAGCGAATACAAATGACAATCGAGACACTCAAAGAGAAAGCGACCTGTACACAAGGAATGTTCGATTAGCAATCACCATCAACAAAGCACCGGGACACAAATGACGACCGGGACACAAGGAGTATAAATGACGACCAGGACATAAGTAAAAAAAACTAAAAAACTAAAAAAAAGGTAAAACTACAAAAAAACAAACAAAAAAAAAACAAAAAACTAATAAAAAAGCTAAAAAACTAAAAAAGAAAAAAAGAGAAAACCAAAACTAAAAAAAAATAAAAAAAATAAAAATAAAAAGGTAATAACTACAAAAAAAAAATAAAAAGAAAAAAGAAAAAATAATAAAAAACTAAAAAAAAAGTAAAACCAAAAAAACTAAAAAGAAAAAAAGGGGGAAAACACAAAAATTTATTTCATCATATACCAATTCAGAAACGAATGTTTATACAGACCGGGACACCGGGACACAAATGACGACCGGGACACAGGGTATATAAATGACGACCGGGACACAGGGACACAACCACAACGGGGACGCCGGGGGGCACGGGGGGATATATAAATGACAACGGGGACACAAGGAATGTTCGATTAGCAATCACCATCTACAAAGCTTAAGGGCAATTATTAGAATCATGAGGTATAACTAAAAAAACTAAAAAAAGGTAAAAAACTAAAAACTAAAAAAAGACCAATTCAAAGACGAATGTATATACAGACCTTGACAGCGGGACACAAATGACGACCGGGACACCGGGACACAAGGAATATAAATGACGACCGGGACACTCAAAGAGAAATTACAGACTGGGACACCGGGACACAAATGACGACCGGGACACAGGGAATATAAATGACGACTGGGATACAGGAACACAACTACAACGGGGACGCCAGGGGCACAGGGGGATATATAAATGACGACGGCGACACAGGGAATGGTCGATTAGCAATCACCATCAAAAAAGTTTAAGGGCAATCATTAGAATCATGAGGTATAGATCTGAATACGGATTGTTTTCCCATGCACAATTATATGTTGCATGTTCAAGAGTCTGTAAACCTGACAATCTATTTATATGCACAGACAATGGGACAGCGAAGAATGTTGTATTCGCAAGTTTTACGTAGTTAAAAACCCACACACACACACACCACATATATATATATATATATATATATATATATATATATATATATATATATATATATATATATATATATATATATATATATATATATATATATATATATACATATATATATATATATATATATATATATATATATATATATATATATATATATATATATATATATATATGTATATATATATTTATACATATATATATATACATATAATATATATTATATATATATATATATATATATATATATATATATATATATATATATATATATATACATATATATATATATATATATATATATATATATATATATATATATATATATATATATATATATATATATATACATATATATATATATATATATATATATATATATATATACATATCTATATATATATATATATATATATATATATATATATATATATATATATATACATATATATATATATATATATATATATATATATATATATATATATATATAATATATATAATTATATATATATTATATATATGTTTTTAACTACGTAAAACTTGCAAATATACAAATTCTTCGATGTCCCATTGTCTCCTTAGGAGTGTCAGAACTCCTTGGGAGTTCGTAACGTGAAATTGGCTGAAGTAATTTTTTTCATTTAAATAGGAAGGATAGGGAGCACAAGCATGGAGTAGGGATCTTAATAATAAGAAAGCTTGATGGCCTCCCCGTTGTTTCTGTTTCCCTGTGTCCCGGTCTTCATTTGTGTCCCGGTGTCCCAGTCTGTAATTTGTCTTTGAGTGTCGCGGTCGTCATTTATATTCCCTGTGTCGCGGTGTCCAGGTCGTCATTTTTGTCCCGGTCGTCATTTGTGTTCCGGTGTCCCGGTCTGTAATTTCTCTTTGAGTGTCCTGGTCTTCATTTATATTCCCTGTGTCCCGGTCGTCATTTGTGTCCTGGTGCTTTGTTAATGGTGATTGCTAATCGAAGATTCCTTGTGTCCCGGTCGCTTTCTCTTTGAGTGTCCCGGTTGTCGTTTATATTCCCTACTAGCTGTTGGGGTGGCGCTTCGCGCCACCCTGATACCTAGTTGGTGGGGCTGCTTCGCGCCCCCCAAGACATGACGTCAGTCGACGCACAAAATTTACGTTACTTGACACACATACAACTTATTTTTATATATATAGATGTCCCGGTGTCAAGATCGTCATTTGTGTCCTGATGTCCCGGTGTGTAATTTCGTCAATCAACAAACAAGACGTCAGTCGACACACAAACATGACCTCACTCGAACCACACACACACACACACACACAGACAACTTATTTTTATATATATACTAGCTGTTGGGATGGCACTTCGCGCCACCCCATCACCTAGTTGGTGGGGTGGCGCCCCCCCCCCGAAGCCCCCCCCCCCTCCCGTGCGTAAGTCGTTACGTGCCATATTAGTTACGCGCCATTGTAATTGTGTCCCTATGTCCCACCTGTGAATATATATATATATATATATATATATATATATATATATATATATATATATATATATATATATATATATATATATATATATATATATATATATATATAAATATATATATGTATATATATATATATATATATATATATATATATATATATATATGTTTTTAACTACGTAAAACTTGCGAATATACAACATTCTTTGCTGTCCAATTATCTGTGCATATAAATAGATTGTCAGGTTTACCGACTCTTGAACATGCAACATATAATGGTCCACGGGAAAACAATCCCGGTGTTCCGGTCTGTATATACCTTCGTTTTTGAAATGGTATATGATACCATTTTTTAGTTTTTTTTCTTTTTTCTTTTTAGTTTTTTTATTTTTATTATTTTTAGTTTTGTTTTTCTCCCTTATTTTTCATTTTTTTCCCTTTTTTAATTTTTTTTTCTTTTTTAGTTTTTTTAGTTTCTTAGTTTTTTTAGTTTTTTTATTAGTTTTAGTTGTTTTTTTTTCTTTTTAGTTTTTGTAGTTTTTACCTTTTTTAGTTTTTTTAGTTTTTTTTTTACTTATGTCCTGGTCGTCATTTATACTCCCATGTCGAAAACATGACGTCAGTCAATACACAAACATGACGTCACCCGACAAGTCGTTAAGCGCCATTGTAGTTGTGTCCCTATGTCCCACCTGTGAATATAGATAGATATATATATATATATATATATATATATATATATATATATATATATATATATATATATATATATATATATATATATATATGTTTTTAACTACGTAAAACTTGCGAATATACAACATTCTTTGCTGTCCCATTGTCTGTGCATATAAATAGATTGTCAGGTTTACCGACTCTTGAACATGCAACATATAATGGTCCATTGGAAAACAGTCCGTATTCAGATCTATACCTCATGATTCTAATGTTTGCCCTTGAGCTTTGTTGCTGGTGATTGCTAATCGACGATTCCCTATGTCGCCGTATTCATTTATATATCCCCCTGTGCCCCCGGCGTCCACGTTGTAGTTGTGTCCCTGTGTCCCGGTCGTCATTTATATTCCCTGTGTCCCGGTCGCTTCCTTGTGTCCCGGTCGTCATTTGTATCCCGGTGTCCCGGTCTGTATATACATTTGTTTTTGAAATGGTATATGATGAAATAAATTATTGTATTTTTCCCCTTTTTCTCTTTTTAGTTTTTTTTTTGATTTTTACTTTTTTTTAGTTTTTTTAGTTTTTTTTTTCTTTTTTCTTTTTAGTGTTTTTTCTTTTTTTTTTCTTTTTTTTAATTTTTTTTTTAGTTTTGTTTTTCTCCTTTATTTTTCATTTTTTTTTTCCTTTTTTTCTTTTTTTTTAGTTTTTTTAGTTTTTTTAGTTTTTTAGCTTTTTTAGTTTTTTTTTATTAGATTTTAGTTGTTTTTTTTTTTAGTTTTTTTTTGTAATTTTTACCTTTTTTAGTTTTTTGTGTTTTTTTACTTATGTCCTGATCGTCATTTATACTCCCTGTGTCCCGGTCGTCATTTGTGTCCCGGTGCATTGTTGATGGTGATTGCTAATCGAACATTCCTTGTGTCCCGGTCGCTTTCTCTTTGAGTGTCCCGGTCGTCATTTATATTCCCTATGTGCCGGTGTCCCGGTCGTCATTTGTGTCCCGATGTCCCGTTCTGTAATTTCGTCAGTCGAAAATATGACGTCAGTCAACACACAAACATGACGTCACGCGACAGACAGACCCACACATCCACAGACAACTTATTTTTATATATATATAGATACTAGCTGTTGGGGTATCACCCCAACACCTAGTTGGTGGGGCGCTTCGCGCCCCCACAAGCCCCCCCCCCCCCGTGCGCGTAAGTCGTTACGCGCATTATTAGTTACGTGCCATTGTAGTTGTGTCCCTGTGTCCCACCTGTGAATATAGATAGATTTATATATGTGTTTCAAACTACGTAAAACTTGCGAATATACAAAATTCTTGGCTTTCCCATTGTCTGTGCATATACAAAGCCTTATGTACTAATAATGACATCATATGCAAACGCTCTTTTTACGAACAAACAAACATGCATACACGCAACTCGTTTTTATATAGATAGATAGATAGATAGATACAATACAAATTAACTGCGTAAAACTTGCGAATATACAACATTCTTCGCTGTCAAATTGTCGCTACATATAAATAGATTGTCAGGTTTACCGACCCTCGAACATGCCAAGTACAATTGTCCATGGGAAAAACAATCAGTATTAAGATCTATACCACATTTTTCTGATGATTGACCTTGAGCTTTGTTAATGGTGAATGTAAATGCTAATCGAATTGGGAATTGCAATCTTTTAAATTGAAAAGGCAGATCCGTTGGAGTCATGGGAATGCGAGGAATAAGAACAGCCTCACCCTCAAAAGGCCCTGTCAAGATTGTGGCCTCTATTAGGTTTTCCATTGTTTTTTTTTTACGGCAAGTCGCGTGCCATTGCAAAGCTTTGGTGGGTTGATATTTCTTAAAAGTATTATTGGTACGCCTATTTTTAGTTGTAGCACGTGTGGTGGAAACCCTGAAAGATCTATGGAATTTAAAAATTCAGATGGATAATTAACCGCTTCATTTGGTTCCAAAACTGTGTCGACTGACTTGTAAAGGACTGCCTGGTCTCGAATCTTGGTCAAAACAATATTGTTGATTTCGTGGACGTCTATATTTTTGGGTGCGAGAATCGCTCTTTCACTTAGCCATTTATTGTTTGACCAGAGTCATCGTTTTGCAATCGGACACGCATATTTGTAGTTATTTTTAATATTTTTACGTGTGCCCATAAATTAGAATTTTTCAGGCAAGCATTCATTTCGTCTGCAAGAGTTGATCTACGTATTATAGGTAATGTTTGCCTGAAATCTCCCACAAGCAATATTAATGTGCTGCCAAAGGGTTTCGACTTGCCTCTCAAATCTTTCAAGCATTGATCCAGAGCCTCGAGCAATTTTTTGTGTGCCATTGTGCACTCATCCCAAATAATAAGTTTGCATTGCTGCAATACTTTACCCATCCCAGATGATTTGGAAATATTGCACGTGGGAGTTTCTGTAGAATGCAAATTCAGAGGCAATTTCAAAGCGGAATGAGCAGTTCTTCCACCAGGCAGCAATGTTGCGGCTATTCCGGACGACGCAATTGCCAACGCTATATCATTTTTTGATAGAATTGATGCCAGAATCAGTTTTATCACAAACGTTTTACCAGTACCTCCTGGCGCATCCAAAAAGAAAATTTCTCCAACCTTGTTATCGACACAATGCATTATCGTATCATAAATGTCTTTTTGTTCCGACGTTAACTTGGAAATGTTATTTTGTACATACAACAATAAATCACTCGTACTGTAACTTTGTTCACGATCCAATTCTACACATGTCGAAACAGCAGCGATACGGTTAGGTGAAGGCATTCCCAAATCCTGAAGAGGTTTGTTTGCCATACGTACGCACAAATCTTCTATAATAACTAATGTGTAGTTATAAATTTCTGATGTAAAATCAAAATTCATATCTGACGTCTCTAACTGGTTTCGATGAAGTATATCTTCGGACATTTTTGACTTATATTTTTCCCATAACTCTGTAGGAGCTGATGGAGAGCAAGTTGTTAAAATGATGCCAAACAATGCACGAATTTGACTCGGGGTTGACGTTTCGCACGCGTCATTGATGCAGTTATCCCAGTGTTGGTCATTCTCCAATAAATTCAGAGCTTGGCATGCACTACGGTAAGTTTCATGTATAGTAGCGTTTACAGTTCTCAAATACTCAAAGGATGTCGGACTGGGTACATTCACCAAAAGTAGGCGTAAAAAGAAGCATTCATGTTGATTGGGATGAACGGTGTAGAGTCTTCCTATCGTGGTATCTTTGAAGATGGTAGGTTGGCCGTCGACTAACTTACCATGTTTTCGACGTTCAAATACTTTAGTTTTAGTATTCCACGTGTAATACGAAGGCACTTCAGTATACAGCAGTTTTTTTGCAAAACATTCATTTTTGCAAAGCGAAAAAAAAGCTGTTAATGTTGTATCCGGTGAATTCAGGGCTCTTTGTTGCACGTTGGTTTCCGTGAAATAAACACGCTGACCATTCTGTAAATGTACCGCTAAGTGAACAACAGCTGGACTACGTTCATGTATCAGAAACGAAAGAATTCGCCAAACAGCTTCATTACTGCTTATGTATCTTCCAACCTGATATTGTACGATTTCGTCGAAATCTTTGATTTCGGGCTGCAAGCCAAACGCTGCCATGTCACTGCCTTTGTTGACGTATTTACATATGTATTTGATTGCCTTTACGGAGTTACAGTATTCAACGTTTATGTGTGCATTAAATGTTTTTCATAATAATGGGGAATATGGAACAACCCACTGGTTATCTACTTCGATGGTGGTACCGTTACGCTTCTTTATTATTGCTGTTTTACCGCCATCTTCAGTAGATCTTCTTCTATATTGTGGGTAACCATCATTGCCAGTAATTGTCTTTGATACTAAAAGTCGAGGATATTGCTTTGTGCACATTCCTTTGGCCATGCATGGTGAATTTTCGTTCAGTGCACCGCAAGGTCCATGTATCATATTTTTTACAATAATATCATGTAACCCCTTATCGACATTTTTATCAGGTATTTCAGCGGAAATCACATCATCAATTTCGTTCGAAGCAATTTTTTTATGTAGCCAGATTAGTATATGTGCGTGTGGCAAACCTCGTTTTTGCCATTCCACTGAGTACATCCAGCATCGCACTGACCCAAACACTTCAAGTTTTACTATGTAGTTTATCAGTGATTTCAACTTTTGCCGGAAGACACGGGCCGTAATGTCATGCCTATGAACCGCCGATTATCCTTGAAGTAAAAGCTTCAGTATCTAGTCCCAAGATTGATTACATGTAAATGTAATAAATAAATCTGGACGACCATAGAGACGAACATACGCAATAGCATCTTGAGCATATTCATGCATACGACGGGGACTGCCAGCATGTGACGAAGGTAAAATTGTTAATCTTCCAACGTTTGTGGTATTACCGTCATTTATAACTGCATCTCGCAAATGAATGTATTGTTCAGAGCGGAGCTTGGTCTGATTCAGGCGGATATATAGCAAACGTTCTGATTCAATTTTAGCATACATATCAACGACAAATTGGTGAAACAATTCACGGCATTTTAAAATATAATTTTCTTCATCCTGCCGAATCATTAGTCTATAGGAATAATAATGCATTGCACTGCATTTCTTATTCATTTCTTTGTTAGTGGCTGGATTCATCAATTTAATATTAAAGTGATAGCCGTCGGCTCCATCCCAAAATATGATAGGATATTGTAGGGCATCGTAGCATCGATGAGTTTCATTAATTCTTAACAACTGAGCGTTTCGCTTATTAAGAATAATATCTCGAGGTAAAAACTGATCACCGACCATAACGATTGCCACTTCGTCGATAGTTGGAGCATTGTATCTACGCACATGTTGGCCAGGAGGCGTTTTGTCAGCGGAAATAACAATTTTATGCGTATCAGTAGGCATCAAATCGATGGCTGTTTTGAACAGACGCACTAAATTATTATTTTCGTGGAAAAGATGTTGCAATTGGGAAACGATTGTCCTTTGAACCTTGGGAGAGATTTCGCAACGTGCACACAATTCAGAATTTCTGTCACTGATGAAGTACAATTGTAAAAATTTATGATTCTCGCCTGAGAATGGTAGAAGGGACCCTGCTCTATGATAAATTTGCCCTTTTACTTTGAAAGTAGACATAAATTGATCTGGATTTTCGATTTGGGCTCCAAACGACGTCATTTGGAAACATGAGTTGTATTTTCTGATTTTTGACAAAAAACGCTTAGATTCTGACGTAGTTCCAGTAAGGAAAGTCTTCAATGGCTCTGGTGGTGCAGCCAATAGAGGAAGTTTAACTTTTCCTGAGGCGCAGCACATTCCCATTTTTTCACCATTGAATTTCAAGGCCTTGCAATAGGGACAAATTTTAGACATTGTCCCGATTTGAACACATCTGCTCAAGCTATAATCATCGACTGGGCTGTACCTGAATGCCAGGCAATAACTTTCAGGTTGCTCTGATTCCTCGGCACGCTTTCTTTTCTCACTTTCTCTATCAGCAGCAAGCCTGATTTCTTGCTGTTCTTGTGATTCCTCGGCACGCCTTCTTTTTTCACTTTCTCTTTTAGCAGCAAGTCTGCTTTCGCGTTGCTCTGGTAGTTCCTCGGCACGCTTTCTTTTCTGACTTTCTCTATCAGCAGCAAGTTTTTTGGCATAGACTCTTTGAGCATCTTCATCGGCTTTTGCCATTGTAAGTTCATCAGTCATTGTAAACTTAAACATTAATAGATTTCTACGTGAACATATATGTCTTAAATATCTTTACTGACGTCACCGTCATAGCAAAAATGACGACAACTAACTTCATGACGTCAGTCGACACAGAAACATGACGTCACCTGATCCACAGACAGACAACTTATTTTTATATATATAGATATATATATATATATATATATATATATATATATATATATATATATATATATATATATATATATATATATATGTATATACAACTACAGAAGAGAGAATAATGAAGACTATATGCGTATATGAAATGGGTTGTCCCTTCCACAATCCCTCGCTCTTTACGCTAAAGTTTTGAATCTTTGCCACAATTCTACTTTTGAAAACAATTAAAAGCTTTAGCGTAAAGAGCGAGGGATTGTGGAGGGGACAACCCATTTCATCTACGCAGTAATTTCTGTTCGTCTTAAGTTTTAATGTTGCTCCTTACTTTCAGCTAAAAAATTAGTTTTTTTTATTTAATTAGTTGTAAAATCGACGTCTATAGTCGTTTTAATGATACCTTCTCAGCCTAAGTATGACTTACAAGCTTTCTTATTTATTATGATCTCTACTCCATACTTGTGCTCCTATTTAAATGAAAAAAATTACTTCAGCCAATTTCATGTTACGAACTCCCAAGGAGTTCAGTTCAAAATCTCTGAATTCGCAAGTCAAAATTTTCAATTTTCAGTCAGATTAAATAATTGTTGAGAACGTGTAATTATAGGTGTTTAATTTTATTGCTAGAGATTAATTAGCTGGCTTATTTTGATAGGGAGGTGTTTTGAAATCTGACTCTTTTTCAGCTGTCAAAATTCGGTTCAATATCCTTTTTTTACTTTATTTGTGCATAGCTTATATTTAAACAATTTACAAGCAAAACTTCTGCTGTATTTTTTTTTAAATTTGGCACACCTCGGTGGAAAAATATTGTAAATATTTTGGCTCAAATTTCTTAAGTTTGAATTTATCAAAAGTTCCTCGAAGAGATTATAAATTAAACTTAAGCTGATAGAAAAACGATTAATAACTTTGGTTGTTTCATCAATTTTCTTAGAAATAGAGTGAATTTGTGTAGTGTCTAGGATTTGGGCCAAGCGGTTGCCCAAATTATAATCAAGCTAGACATAGAACTATTTAATGGTACCTAACCTTCAAATTTTAAAGTTGTAGCAGGAATATGAATCAGCAAATATATTACCCTGTGCATTGCTGTTTAGGATGAGCACTCCATGAGCGTCTCCATTGGGCTCTAAAGCAGTATAATATGGCTGAGTTCCATACATGTTTGCTGCACCCTGAAATTCAAAATTCACGTTTTCTAAACTGACTATAGAGTAAAAAATATTTAAATAACACTAATTAGTAAGAAATAATAATAATGGGCAAAAACATGTATTAGAGATACTTTTCTCTAGCTTTTTTTCGGGGTAACAAGATATAGGTTCGACTTAGCAAAAACAAACTGAAGTTTCTATGAAGTTTCAGAATTGGTTTAAAGACAAAACACAACGAAAACATCATATACTCTGCTACCACTCACATAACACTCCACACACAACTCCTTCCTTAACACACCTCAATAAAAATAAAAAACTACCTGTAATGATTTCAGACCAATTTTATCTACCATTACATTAATCATAATTACATTATTACAACATTACATTATTCGTTAAAATGATATGTAAAAAACAATTCATGCTTCAACAGTCTTTTAAATTCATTTAAATTATTATTTTTAATGTTCTCATTTAAGGGATTCCATAGCTTAGCCCCTCTAAAATTAAGAGAAATCCCCAAACTAGAGGTAATATAATTATTAATATAGCGGTTTTTCACTGCCCTTCTGCCATAAGAATAAACTTCAGAACCTTGCGTGAACACGCTTAGCAAAGAAGCGGACTTACCTCTGGCGCAAGTATACATAAAACCAGTAGTATTTAAGTCACAGAGAGCAGCCTCTGGAAGTAGTTTCAATCTAACATAAGCCTCTGAACACGGTTTAAAACTCTTAAGTTATCGCATCTAATTAGCAATGGTTGAGAAATTGAGCCAGATACTATTATTCTTTGTATACGACCAGAAAGCAAACTAATTATCAAATGGAGAAGTCTTCTATTAATTTCATACCTTCGTAACTTTTTAGCAAGTATAGAATGATTTACTGTATCGGAAGCTTTAATGATATCTACAAACATTACTCCAACTCGGTAATCTTTATTAAGAACTTGATTTATACAACTAGTTAAATATGCTATTGCCTGTTCTATATTCATTTCTTTCCTAAAACCAAACTGATTAGATGGTAATATATTAAATTTCTCAGGATATGCATAAAATCTATCATTAATTAACTTTTTAATTATACAACTTAATAGGGTAAAACTGAAATGGCTCTACAATTTGACACACTAGTTTTCTTGCCTTCCTTAAATATTTAAATAGCATTTCCGGTCTTAAAAAAAAATCAGGAAAATTGCCGCCTTTAAATCAAGAAGTAATCAATATTTCAAAATCTTTCGAACTTGTTAGAATGTATTTTATTACCTTCAGATTTAATTTATCACCTCCAGCGGAGCGGCGCTTGGCTCCATGCTACGAACAATATTATCAACGTTAGTACAATTCTTTGGCCTTAAGTTAAGTGAAACATAAATACCTGCGGGTAAAAACCTTTCAAAATTTATACGGTCTAGTGGTCGAATATTCCATGATAGATACGACCCAATATTTGCAAAATATTCACAAAAAAATTCGGAACTTTTTGCAGGGTCTACCAAAATCTTATCTTTTGCTTCTTTAATAGCGTAGGACTTCCCGTCTTGGGGGTCACCAACTTTTTTTTAATAGCTTGCCGTGTCTTCTTAGTGGAACCTTCAGTTTTTTTAGACTTGGAATGCTAACAATTTCGTTTCGCAGCTCTTATAATAATTTAAAACATTTCTATGCTTTTTGTAAATTGAAATAGATTATTCACTTTTTTAAATATTAATACGTTTAAATAAAAAATCTCAACGATGAATGCACAGAACTAAATTCTTATTTATTCATGGTTTTCTAGCTACGCGTGTAGGCATACTAACTCCTCAAAACAATCCGAACGACCAAAGAGTACTCATAAAACTTAAAACCTGTTGATAACCAATTTCAAATCCCATTCAACAACATTAAAATCTCCAGCAAGGAAACATGGGTTTGAATTGATTGGTAGTCGATCTAGCAGGGGCAACAAACACTCATGTAATTCTCTAAATGCTGAAGACGGGAGCTTATAACATATTGCCACCAATGTACTAAAATTTCTATACAATAATTCAATGTCCAAACTTTCAAAAATCACTTCTCTATAAGCACAATGATCATCCCTAATTTGGGCCAGTAAATTTTTAATCACATAATCTCCTAGTCCCCCTCTCTCCCTAAAAAGCCTAGGCTTTGATACAATGTTTTATCTATAAATTTCCAGTAGGGAATTACTAGTAGGGGTCATCCAAGTTTCAGCTAAGGTGAAAAATTGATTTGTTAGCCAGCTCAGATACAAATTGAAAAATTGCATTCAAACCCAGAAAATTCAACGAAAGAATACAAAAATCATCCCTTTTCCCATGGCACAAGTTATCTAAATCAACTGAGAAACAATACTTCAAATTTTCTAAAAGAAACTCATCATTCATCCCATTATGTCACCCAAAATTATCGCTATACTTCTCCCCAAACATAATAAACCTTTGTTCAAAATCGTTAAGAAAAGGAAGGAGCTGAGTATTGAAGCATAAACTAATTTTACTTAGTTAAAACGGAATTTTTTAAATACACATAAGGTAGAAAGCTAATGCAGAGGGCTCAAATTTCATAAACAGCTAAGCACAGACTTACTTACCTGAATAAGCAAAACGTAATTTTCATCGGTTTTTACATTCAACTAGGTTTTGCACAGCTATTTTGAATTGTAGTTACGAAGCTTGGAATTGTTAGAACATAGCTTACCTCCACTTGCTCTCATTTTTCATACATGGTAAATTCATGTTATAGATCAAAAGAGGAACTTTACTCACATTTGGGGCTTGATCCCGAGCCCACAAGGCCCATGTTTTCCAGTTCATGTCATGCCTTAACGATGGCTGTTCATTTTCTCCAAAACCAAAGATAGCATCCATCGAGAGGAGTGTGCTAATCTGCAGAAACTGATCTGACAAAGTTAGGCCACCCAAACTTGAGTCAAATCTGAAACAAAAGTGAAAATTTATGTGTTTTTCTAAGAAAAAAAGAAAAACAGAATAAAACCAGATCAGTCGTTTTGATACAAGAGTGAATTTTAGTGAGAAATTATAACTCTTTCTAATTCAAATACCCTTTTTTCCTGTCTTTCTTTCTCGTTGTAAACTTTCCTCCCCCCTATACCTTTACTTAGTGTATCTAAATCTTTCTTATTGCGTGCTTTGTAATGAAAGAGTCATGGAGATTATTTACCGAACACTAAGTTAAGGTCCCTTAAACGTAATTTACTTTTTGTTTTAAAATTCTACAACTACTTGCCTACTAATACTAGCATATCACAGCAGATCCAAGTCAAGCAAGCTCAACAAAGCTGCTTAGGCCCCTCTCATAAATTCCAATCTATTTAAAGCTTCTTTTTTTGACCACTTCTAAGAAGATCAAATTTCTTTACATTCTCTCTTACGACCTCTTCCCGCCCCATGCAAGAAAAACCTGCTTTTCATTCGGTCCTAGATGGATTTCTGTAAAGGACAATCTTTGGCAATCTGCCATCCTTAATCTAAAGGATTTTTCTGAGCCATCTCAACCTTTCTCTTATTTTAGGCAAAAAAAATTGGATGAATCCACTTATTTCATACAGCCTAGTGTTTGCAATAAAGTCTGTCACACGGGTTCCCTAAACCATCGTAGACAACTCCAATGGGTAAAATAAATTCATCTTTTTCATTCAAGGTGCCTATGTTTCAAAATCATACTTGACCATTGTCATCACTGTTTCGTTTCTTGCTCTTCAATGATTTTCAAGTATCTTCATGATGAACTGCCTCACTGGTCCAATTCTTTCTTTCCCGATTTAGTTAATACAAGGAGTTCTTATAATCTACGCAATAGACCACCTACTATTACCTCAAACCAAGACAGTCAGATCAGATTTTAGTCCCAAATGGCATGTAGTAAAGTATGGAATAGTCTCCCTGATAATGTCCGTAGCATTCGTTCGTTTGATGCCTTTAAAACCCAACTAAAAATATTTTTGGTTGATAAATATAATGGGAAATAAATTTGAGAAAAAATTTATTTTTGAATTGGTTTGAATTAATATTGTTATCTGTTTAATAATATGATGAATAATGAGGGTAGGACGACATCCCTAGTTGCTAGGCTTGAGCATATTTATTTATTTAATTCTAATTGTTGTGATTTTGTGATGGTGGGAGATGGTGTGGACTTGGATTTGAATTCCGAGGACGAAGTGGTAAGTAAAAAAAAACACAAAATTATTTCGTTGGATTTCTTGTTTTTTTTAAGAAGACTCTTTATTTGGTATTTATTTTTGTTTTAGCCCCTATGTAACGGGCCATAGAGCCTTGTAGGGGTAGAGAGTTATTGTTTTCCATTTATTTTGATGTTAATAAACTGAACTGAACTGAAATTTCAATATTCTATTTTTGTTTCGCAGACATATTTTCCTGTTCATCCTAACTTTCTTCAACTACGACGAAACATTTTAAACTTTGGCTATTGTATCTCTTAAATCTTCGCTCCATGCACTATCTTAACCCATAATGCTACTCAAGTAAATAGAAATACCTACTTGGTCAGTATTTCCGTCAGACTACATCTAGTCTACTTATTCTTTTTAATATCAGTTTTAAAACCTATTTTTAACCTTGAATGCTCAAAATCTTTAAAAAATTCATTTTGCTAAGATAAAACTCAAATCTCAAATCATCAGCATAGTCTAAGGTTATGAGGGTTTATCTTCCCAATTGATTCCATGCTCTTTTGTAGCTTCGACCATGTTTTTTAGGACCAAGTCCATCTAACTGACCTATATAAATATGAATGGAAACCACCTCTGCTTAACTTCTGATTCAATATTAACCTAATATCCTATCTTAGCCACATAATTTGGTTCTCGTGCATACCACTGATCGATAGAAGCATTTGCCAAACTGTTCGTGGTAACGAACTGTGGTAAGGAGCGACCCGGCTCAATAGTAACCAAAACTCTAAAAAATTTAATTTTGATATCAATAGCTACATCAAAAGAATCACATTTAAATGCTGATTTTAAATATATATGTTTCATTAAGTTTAGTCTTACCCATCAAAACTTACGAGCCTGAGAAAATTTGCCTTATTTAAGAAAATAGGGGGAAACACCCTTTAAAAGTAATAGAATCTTAACGAAAATGACACCATCAGATTCAGCGTATCAGAGAACTCTACTGTAGAAGTTTCAAGCTCCTATCCACAAAAATGTGGAATTTTGTATTTTTTGCCAGAAGACATATCACGGGTGCGTGTTTATTTGTTTGTTTGCTTTTTTTTTTTCCCAGGAGTCATCGTATCGACCAAGTGGTCCTAGAATGTCGCAAGAGGACTCATTCTGACGGAAATGAAAAGTTCTAGTGCCCTTTTTAAGTGACCAAAAAATGGAGGGCATCTAGGCACCCTCCCACGCTCATTTTTATCCCAAAGTCAACGAATCAAAATTTTGAGATAGCCATTTTGTTCAACATAGTCGAAAAACATAATAACTGTGTCTTAGGGGATGACTTACTCCCCCACAATCCCTGGGGGAGGGGCTCCAAGTTACAAACTTTGACCAGTGTTTACATATAGTTATGGTTATTGGGAAGTGTAGAGACGTTTTCAGGAGGATCTTTCCTTGGAGGAATCTATCATGGGGGACGAAAAATTCAATGAAAAGGGCGCAGGATTTTCTAGCATTACTATAAGAAAACAATGAAAAACAAACATGAAAACGTTTTTTCGAATAAAAGGAAGGAGTAGCATTGAAGCTTAAAACGAACAGAGATTATTACGCATATGAGGGGTTCTAAAAATGCTTTAGCATAAAGAACGAGGTATTTAGGAGGAGATAAATACCTCGCTCTTTATGCTAAAGTATTTTTAGTAATTTCAACTATTTATTCTACGACCTTTCTGATTCAGGGGTCATTCTTCAAGAATTGGGACAAAACTTGCGATTTAGTGTAAAGAGCGAGGTATTAACGAGGGTACAAACCCCCTCGTATACATAATAAAAATATAAGGCTATGAAAGTTTGTTACGTAAGTTAATTCTTAAGTTACGTATAATTTTTACTAATAAAAACGTTCGTTAAAAATTAAAAGTTCTAGTTGCCTTTTTAAGTAACCGAAAAATTGGAGGGCAACTAGGCATCCTTCTCAACCCCTTATTTCTCAAAATCGTCTGATCAGAACTAAGAGAAAGCCATTTAGCCAAAAAAAAGAATTATTATAAAAATTTCATTTTAATAATTTATGTGCGGAGAGCCAAAACCAAACATGCATTAATTCAAAAACGTTCAGAAATTAAATAAAAAAAACTAATTTTTTTAGCTGAAAGTAAGGAGCGACATTAAAACTTAAAACGAACAGAAATTACTCCGTATATGAAATGGGAAATAAATATGCAAATTTTGCTTTAATTATTCATCTGTGGAGAGCCGAAATCAAAACATAGATTAACTAAAAAAAGTTCAGAAATTAAATAAAAAAAGCAAGTTTTTTTTAACTGAAAGTAAGGAGCGACATTAAAACTTAAAACGAACAGAAATTACCCCGTATATGAAAGGGGCTACTCCTTCTTCAACGCCCTGCTCTTTACACTAAAGTTTTTACTGTTTTACAAAGTAGAGTTAAGAGAAAGTGTTAAGAGAAAGTGTAGTAAGGAGCGACCCGGCTCAATAGTAACCAAAACTCTAAAAGATGGAATTTGTATACCAATAGCTACATCATTGGAATCGCATTTTAACGCTGATTTTAAATATATAAGTTTCATCAAGTTTAGTATTACCCATCAAAAGTTACGAACCTGAGAAAATTTGCGTTATTTTAGAAACTAGGGGGAAACACCCCCTAAAAGTTATAGAATCTTAACGAAAATTGCACCATCAGATTCAATGTATCAAAGAATAATACTGAAGAAGTTTCAAGTTCCTATCTACAAAAATGTGGAATTTTTTATTTTTTGCCAGAAGTCAGATCACGGATGCGTGTTTATTTGTTTTTTGTTTTTGTTTTTTTTTTCCCAGGGGTGATCATATCGACCCACTTGTCCTAAAATGTTGCGAGAGGGCTCATTCTAACGGAAATGAAAAGTTCTAGTGTCCTTTTTAAGTGACCAAAAAAATTGGAGGGCACCTAGGCCCCTTCCCACGCTAATTATTTTCCCAAAGTCAATGGATCAAAATTCTGAGATAGCCATTTTATTCAGTGTAGTCGAAAAACCTTATAACTATGTCTTTGGTTTACTCCCCCACAGTCCCCGTGGGAGGGGCTACAAGTTACAAACTTTGACTAGTGCTTACATATAGTAATGGTTATTGGGAAGTGTACAGACGTTTTCAGGAGGGTTTTTTGGTTGGAGGCAGGGGTTGAGAACAGGGGGATATGCTGGGGGAACTTTCCATCGAGGAATTTGTCATGGGGGAAGAAAATTTCCATGAAGGGAGTGCAGGATTTACTAGCATTACTGAAAAAAAAACAATGAAAAAATAAATATAAAAAAGTAGGCAGCATTAAAACTTAAAACGAAGAGAAATTATTACCCATATGAGGGGCTCACCTCCTCCTAATACCTTGCTCTTTACGCTAAAGTATTTTTAGTAATTTCAACTATTTATTCTGCGGCTTTTGTGATTCAGGGGTCATTTTTAATGAATTGGGACAAAATTTAAGCTTTAGTGTAAAGAGCGAGGTACTGACGAGGGGGCGAACCCCCTCATATATGTAATAAAAACATGAGAATACAAAAGTTCTTTACGTAAGCTAATTTATAAGTTACGTATTTCTTTTACTAATAAAAAGATTCGTAAAAAATTTAAAGTTCTAGTTGCCTTTTTAATTAACCGAAAATTGGAGGGCAACTAGGCTTCCTCCCCCGCTCTTTTTTTCTCAAAATCATTCGATCAAAATTATGAGAAAGCCATTTAGCCAAAAAAAATTGCAAATTTGGTTTCAATAATTCCTCTGCGGAGAGCCAAAATCAAAACATGCATTGATTCAAAAACGTTCAGAAATTAAATAAAAAAAACAAGTTTTTTTTAACTGAAAGTAAGGAGCGACATTAAAACTTAAAACGAACAGAAATTACTTCGTATATGAAAGGGGCTGCTTCCTCATCAACTTCCCGCTCTTTACGCTAAAGTTTTTTACTGTTTTAAAAAGAAGAATTGAGAGAGAGAGTCAAACTTTAGCGGAAAGAGCGGGGCGCTGATGAGGAAGCAGCCCCTTTCATATACGAAGTAATTTCTGTTCGTTTTAAGTTTTAATGTCGCTCCTTACTTTCAGTTAAAAAAAACTTGTTTTTTTTTTATTTTCATGTAACAAAAGGACCTTCACTAAAGTTTTTCTATTGGTTGAGTTAAATACTTGGTAATACTTAACAAAAATGAGGATTAAAGAGGTGTTAAAATTCAAATACTTTTCATTTATTAGTCTAAGAGTGAAGGTTTGGTGAACACATCCTCTTCGTTAATAAGACCAAACTGTTTTTCTCAATAAACCTTATCTACATCATCTCTAACTTTAAAAGTATTGCTATTTTAATTAATTTTCTTCCTACACAAACCAAGTTAATACCTCTATAATTACAAAACTGATTATTATCAACATTCTTGTAAAGCAGTTTATTTAACGTTTTCCTAGAATAACTGGGAACCTGGATTTTTTCTACTCTGAAATAATTTATCTCTAGCTTCGAAAAAATTATATTTAAAAACTCATATACCAGACCATTAGCACCTGATACCTTATTATTTTTAATTATTTTAGTTATCTTTGCAAATTAAATCTTGCTTCATTTCCAATTTGTCAGAATTTTTCCATTGTTTTCCATATCACTTTCTGTCACTTAGTCATGGCTTAGCAAGTTCTCAAAATATTTTGTCCGTTTCTATTTAGCACTTTCATTATCAATAATTGAGTCCCTATTTTTGTGTTTAACCAGGGGAAGTCCATAATAACTTCTTTCTCTAAATTTCTTAACATACCAATGCAATACTTTACTATTATTGGGTCTGGTTATATATTCTAGATCTTTGGCAATTTTATCCACGGCCTCCACTTCAACATCGTTTTAATTCACATTTTAATTCTATCTCGATTTTTGTTACATTCCTCTTATTCTCGTAGGATATATCACTCAGATACGTCTTGGTCTAACCCTCTTCTTTTTTACCAAGCGTACAATATTAATACTAGTTGCATTTCTAACACTCTTCCCTGGGACGCCATTTGCTACTTTGCGCACTATTTTCCTGAAATTATACCATCCATTTTCTATGTTTTCAGGTATCGGACTCACCAGTTTCACACTGAATTTTTCCTGGAAAGTTGCTATCAAATTCTCATCATAGAGTCTATCAACATCATAACTCTCCGGAACTATTTTCCGTTTAAAAATTTTAGGTTCAAATTAACCTTAGAGACTAGTAGATGGTGGTGATCATTACTCTTAGCTTCAGTTTATGCAACCCAGTACCTTATATCGATCCTGCCATATTTTGATTTACAAAAGCATAATCAATGAGGCTAGTGCTCTTACCATGTTTTGGGTATCTTGCTAACTTATAGGCTATTTCATGAAAAAAACTGTAATGGTTACGGTTAGATTGTTGCACTTAAGGAGTTGTAGTACTTTTGCTCCTTTAACTGTCAGTAAAATTCTTCTGAGTCGCTACTATCTCTGTTAGTTGGGTCTACAGGGGTAAATGTTGCTATAACTGATACCTTTTACTTTTATGCTCCCTGCTCCCTGCCAATGCATCCCTATAATTTTTTTATGTGTACATCTTTTCCTGGAGGGATAGGAGCTGTTTACCGTAGTCTTCTGTGTGACAATTCTATTTTTGAGAAACACCAATCCCCTCATGATAGCTTTTATTATAAGGCTCTTGGGAATTGTATTGTGCATATTGTTTTGTAAATAACTAGGAAATTTTGGCTTGAATTCAATATTTTCTTCCTGTTTATCCTTCAGAGAATTTACTTTTTATAGAGTTTGCAATCTCTTGGAATCCGTCGTGATTCTCAACATTGCTTATCTTAAATTCGCATATATTGCTCAGTGTGACTTTGGTTTGGCTTGATTTTCGTTTATGACTCGAAGTGAGCCTCGTAATCGTTTTTCTTCTAGCCGAAAATTTGATTGTTAATAGTTTCTAATTTTGACTCGTTGGGATTGTTGTTGTTGCATTGCTTATAACCGCAGATCTTGTCGTGCATAATTTTCTTATATGAAAAGTGTGGTCGTTTCCTAAGTAGATTGTTTTATCGGGCCAAAATGTTAGTATGTCAAGTTCCAGAATAAATTATCGATCTGTTTTTAATGAGAAAATGTATACAGTTATGGTCAAAAACAAAAATAAACAAACTTACATGACTGTTCCAGTAGATTTTCTTACCACTTGGAATGAAAATGTTGATCCTGCCGTGTGACTGACCTCATAAAGAGGATTGGCAGGTACATCTGAAGGATTATCTATTGCAATTGGAACCTTCCATCTAGGCTGGCCATCTGATATCTAGTTCATAAAAAAAGGAAGCATAAGTTATGCAAAATTTAACCATGTATTAAACATAATACTTTTTAAGTACTTTCTCTATTTTTAACTTTAATAAATCCAAAATTATTGAGACCTTCAAAAAGAATATCGATGCATATATTAATTTCTCAATCAGCATTCATTTTTTTCAGTTAAGAACCTTAAGAAATTATGTCCCTGAGGCAAATAAGGTTTGTATTGAAGGGGATGTAGTGTAAACTTCAGACAGGATTCTTTCGATTGGGAATTGGTGGTTCTAATTCCTTTTAAAAGTCAAAAAGGATTGGAGAGCAACTAATCCCCCTCCCCTGCCTTCTTTTCCAAGAATACATCCTATCAATTTTTTTAGATATCTTTTTTTCAACATAAGTTTAGAAAAATCAGATAACAAAAAGTATTGGGTCAACACAATCCCCAAGAGCCAGGGGCAAATGCTGAAAAAACTCCTCTCCCAAAGAATAACGATATCTATTCACAAATCATTTTAAATCAATCTATTAAAAAATTTAGAACTTTAGCCATTTACCGTACCATTTAACCAAACAGTTGGAAAACTATACGTTCTAAGACTCTCTTAGCTCTATGACTATATATCTTAGTTCTACTGCCCTAGGAATAACGGATAATATGGACGATAATATGGATGGAATATGGCATGGACGGATTGTAGATAGATATATCTATTAATAAATCAACTAACTTCATTTTTATACAATGCTAATAAGGGGGGGGGGGGCTTTTATGCCAGATTTGCCTCTCACTCAATTGGACTACCTGTCTTGGCTTTTCTACAATTAGCTTGATGCCCACAACTAGTCGATTTTAATGAAAATTGACCTGAAATTAATTAAAAGAAAATTCCTGAAAAAGAAGTTTTTCAAAGAAAAGTAAAGACCATATTAAACTTGAGATCAGAACAAATAGATACCTACAACAACTCAAACTCAAAACGACCAAAAATTACTACTAAAGAATAAATGAAACCCAAAACGAGCAGAAATTAAATATACGGTTATAGCAGAAAAAACGAACAACAAGTACTAACATAAATAAATAGATAAATCTTAAGACTATTAAAGCTCAGTTTGAATATGCAGATAAAGCTTAAGGCGAACAAAAATATTTTACTATTGAAATAGAAATGGAACCCAAATAACCAATCATAACAAAATAAAAATTTATTAGGTAGTAATATAGCTCAATAAATGAAATTTAAAACAAGTGGATCTTAAAGTGAATATGCAAACCCAGCTTGAAACGAACAAAAATCAAGGAGGCACACTCGTGCCTCTTTAAAGAGGCGAACCACGACAATGTTAAGCGATCTTCAGTTCCAGTGGTCGCAGAGGGATGGAGAGGGATGCATTTCGTAGCCCGAGCTCCAACTAAGAAACCTGCCAAATTTCATCCCCCTCCGATTTTTCCTTCATGAGGAAAATCTGGCCGAAAGTTTCGACCCCCCAACCCCCCCACCCCCTTTAACGTTGTCCGATCGGACTGAAATTCACAAGTTAAGGTCCCCTTGGGCTCAGGAGCTTATCCGCGAAATTTCAGCTCGATCCGATAACTCCTTCTCTGTTTTCCAGAAACCACGCATAGCCACTTAATGTTCATGTTCTCCTTTTGTTTTTTTTCGCCACGCCTACAGGTCACAGCCAACATTGGACCTGGGTGTACGAAGACTCATTCGACGCGGAATTCTCCAAGTAATTTTGCTTGAAAGTTTCGTCGGAAAATCTTAACCACCCGATTTTCTAGCTTAGAAAAACCCCATTTCCCCATAAGAGCCCATGTTAAGTTTTTTGTTGTTAAAAGTTACGAATTTCAACATCAAGTACATCAAAATGATCAACTCGACATGGTGAAACTGACTAAAAGCTTCAAAAAATTCTGTCTTAATCCGTAAAATTTTTATTTGAGAAAAATGACAGAAACCCTTTTTTTTCTGCCACGCCTACAGGTCAAAGCCGACATCGGACCTGGGTATACGAAGACTCATTCGACGCGGAATTTTCCGAGTAATTTTCCTGGAAAGTTTCGTAGGAAAATCTTAACCCCTCGATTTTCTAGCTTAGAAAAACCCATTTCCCCATAAGAGCCCATGTTAATTTTTGAAATTCTTAAAAGTTACCCACAACAAAAAACCTATACAAAAGAGTCTTTAAAAGCGGGGGGGTTGGGGGGCGGCAGCCACCCAACTTCCTCTCCTAATTCCTGTACGAGGAGTAAAGGAATTATTAAATTACATCCACCATGGATTGTAGAAAAACGTACAGAAATAATATGAAGAAAAACTTCGTTTTCTTAAAGAGTTAAAGAGGCGGCGTCCCAAAGTCGAACCTTAAAACGTACAGGAATTAGGAGAGGCAGTTAAATGGGGCTGCCGCCCCCCAAACCCCCCGCTTTTAAAGACTCTTTTGTACAGGTTTTTTGTCGTGGGGGGCTGCCGCACCCCTAACCCCCCGCTCTTGGCTTCGGAAAGGCCCTCTTTTAATTAACAAAGAATACAAAACAGGTTTTTGTTTGCTACCCTACCCCCACCCCCAGCTCTTAGCTTGTGTGCTCTATGTCTGGGAAACAGTTTCAATAATTATGTTAAAATGTAAATGGAGTGGTCAACTTCATTGTTACTAATTACTAGTTTCGGCGCAATGGTTCTCCTGTCCTCTTGTGTTTAACATTTCTCGAAGTTATTCCATTATTCATTCATTTCAATTTTTTGTTAATTAAAAGAAGGCCTTTCCGAAGCCAAGAGCGGGGGGTTAGGGGGGCGGCAGCCCCCCACAACAAAAAACCTGTACAAAAGAGTCTTTAAAAGCGGGGGGTTTGGGGGGCGTCAGCCCCCCAACTGCCTCTCCTAATTCCTGTACGTTTTAAGGTTCGACTTTGGGACGCAGCCTCTTTAACTCTTTAAGAAAACGAAGTTTTTTCCATATTATCATTACATACAGGCGTTTGGGTATTACCTCATTTTCCCACGGTAAAAGTCTAAAACCTACTGCATCATAGGCGCTCTACTAAATGCGAATTATATTGCCAAATTTTCTTTTTTACTTATTACAAAATTGAAGAAAAACATAAAAATTACTGTACAGTAAATTTTGAACTGATGAGCTTTCAGCAATTATTATTATTACACATTAAATATTCATTTTAATTTTATTGGTTCTTTCCAAGGCTGTTTAAGACAAACATTGTTTCACTACAGATAGGAGTTTCGATACTGCCCACTTCCCTAACTGTAAAAGTCTAGAGACTACTGCGTCACTGGCAGTGCACTGGAAACGAATTATATTACAAATATTTTCTTTTCCAGTTATTACAGCATTGAAAATAAAAATTATGGTGAAATAAAATATCAAACTCGTGATCTTTGAACAGTTATTATGATTATGAATCAAATGTTCAGTTTTATTTTATTTGTACTTTCTAAGACTGTTCAAACACATATAGTTTTTAGTAAAGCGCCAATGAAGAAGTAGGTTTTATACTTTTACGGTGAGGGAAGGAGGCAACATCCAAACTGTTCTTTGTAGTTATTTTAGGTCGTTTCAAGCTTGTTTTGTATATTCAATTCAAGTTTCACTCGTTTTAAGATTTGTTTACTCATTTTTATTGCTGCTTATTGTATGTTTGTTCACTATGAGTGCTTATTTGATTTCTGTTCGTTTTGGGTTTCTTTTTCATTTAAATTTAATAGCAAAATATTTTTGTTCGATTTAGGCTTTATTTGTATATTCAATTTAAGATTTACCCGTTATTTATTCATTTATACTAGTATCTATTGTATGTTTGTTTGATATGATTGTTTATTTGATTTCGGTTCGTTTTGGGTTTATTTTATTCTTTAAAAGTAATTTTTTTTAATTTATTCATTTATATTAGTACCTGTTGTATATTATTTTAATATGATTGTTTATTTAATTTCTGCTCGTTTTGGGTTTCATCTATTCTTTACTAGGAATTTATGGTTGTTTTGAGTTTGAGTTATTGTATGTTTCTATTTCATCTGATCTTAAGTTTAATATGGCCTTTACTTTCTTTAAAGGACTTATTTTTCAAAAAGTTTTTTTTTAATTAATGATAAAAAAAACAGCTCGAAAGAGGAATTGTTTTCAGTAAAGTGCCATTCTCGTCTTTGGAAGGTACAGGGGGTGTCAGCCTTACTCCTCTTAGCAGAAACAGGACTGTGTTCGAGGAACTCCATTTGATTATCATAACAAGCTTAACATTAAAATATAATTTGAAATATAACACACAGTCCAAAACCTCTAAGAAATATTTTAAAGGCTGTAGTAAATCAAGGATAGTTATCATCTTTGAGTAAACTTTTTTCTTATAAATAGTAAAATTGAATTGAAGCAACAGGGTTGAGAAAAAGAATCATTACTTACTGCCTCTCATTAGACACGTTCCACTCCCGAACTTTTTATAGTCAAAAATTGTAAGTAAAGAGTAGTCCTTTGCCATTAAAAAATTAAGTTCTGCAAAACAAAATGCCACCTACCTTGACTCTTAATCTGTCATCTGTTTGGTATTCAACTTCAAGAGTAATTGATTGCCATTCATTTCCAAATAAGGAAGGAACAGAGTTTCTGACTAGATTAAATACAATTCCTTTTTCGTTTACGTTTGGTGTTCCAGTAAGTCTATAGCCGTAATCAACAGGAAAGAAGCACCAAGGTGTACCTGGTGCATCATATATTTCATCATAAACACACCCTCGCTCTAAACAGATAGTAGTGTCAGCTACTCCTTCTGGTTGACAGTCGACTCGATATTCGGGATTGGTCAAAGGATCGGGAATACCTGAATAAAAAGATATAAGGATAGAAAAAGTTGAATCAACATTTCGGAAGTTTACTATTGAACAAATATTTTCAGTGGAAGTACGTTAAAATATGAAACTAAATCGAAAAGTACTATATGCATGCAGAATGTCAAAAGGTCACATCAGCAATATCTCTCAAACCACTCAGGGTACTAGTAATGTTGAAGGGGTGCTAGAGGGTGCCAAAAAGGAATTCATAAGGTGGTACAGTGGCGTGATTTCAGATAGTGTATCATGGAGGGTCGGGTTGCAAAAACACGAACCAAAAGATTTAGAGGCTTGAGTTTCAGAGGTGGTAAAGTACGGTGACCCATTAGTTTTTTAAATATGCAGGTATTTCTACGAAATAAGAATTAACTTTGACAATCATTTTAGCAGAAACGACCGTCCCAGAGCAACGCAGTGTTTTCAGCCGTTTTGTAGTCCAAAACAACAATTCTATTCAAGAGGGGTCCAAAACGCTATTGTGTAAAAATCCTGAGATTGTCAATTGAATTGGAACTATTGAAAAACCATACGCATATTGCACCTCGAGTTTCATGAGCAGTAATTCCGTACGGTAGCGTATTCGTTTCTAAAGGTGCAGGTAGTCCCACAAAATAACGGTTAATATAGACATTCATTTTAGCCAAAATGACTGTCCTGAAGAAAACTGATATTTTCGAGTATTTTGTGGAGCAAAATAACAATTCTAGCCCAAAGAAGTCCAAAAAACTATTGTATGAAATTTCTGAGATAGGCAAATAATTTAGAATTATCGGAAAACTATGCACATACTGAATCACAAGTCTCATGAACAGTAATGCCATGCGGTAGAAAAACTCTTTCTAAGACCACGGGTAGTCCTAAAAATAATGGTTAGTGTAGAAATTTACTTTAGCCAAAAAGACTGTCCCAGAGAAAAGCTGTGTTTTCGGGCATTTAGTACTTTAAAACAACAATTTTATCTGAAAATAGTCTGCAAAGCAATTGTGCGAAAAATTTTGAGATAGTCAATCGATTTAGAATTATCGAACATTTATGCGCATATTGAGCCTCAAATATCAGAGGCTGTAATGCCATACGGTAGTGCATTCGTTTCTAAGGGTGCAGGTAGTACTACCGAAATTATGGTTAACATAGGCATTTACTTTAGCCAAAAAGACTATCCCAGAGCAAAGTGGTGTTTTCAGTCATTTTATGTGGTAAAACACATCCAAACGAAGTCCAAAAAGCTATTGTGTGAAATTTCTGAGATAGTTAGTTGATTTAGAATTATCTAAAAACTATAAGCATAATGAGCCTCGAGTTTTATAGACAGTAATGCCGTACAGTAGCACACTTGTTTCTAAAGGTGCAGGTATCCCTAGAAAATAACAGTTAACTTGAACATTTATTTTAGCCAAAAAGACTACCCCACAGCACAGACGCATCCATGATCTTTCTTCTAGAAAAAAAAAATGCAAAATTCTTTTTTTTTGCTCATAGGAGCCTTGTAAAACGTGAACTAAGCGTAAATAAAACTTAATCTCTAATAACAACCCTCCTTGGAATTATTTGCTAGGCTGGGCTAGCCACATATTGTGACGCTGGCCCAAAATATGCATAGCCTTGGCTCAAAGAAAAGTGGAATTTTATTAAAACCTCTCAGAAATAACCGAATGAAAAATGTCTTTCTTTTATCTTGCAGGCGTGTCTAATAGAGAATTAGAAAGGATGCAATCTCATTAAGACCTCCCTGAAATAACTCGTCAAACAAATACAACGGAGAGACAATAGGGAAAATTTCAAGACAGTGGAAATTATTTCTGTAGATATTTCGGCCCTATGTCCAAGGGCCGTCTTCAGCACAATACAAGAATAAGAGAGAAACTATATATATATATATAAAAGAACTTACATCAAATTGTGAGGATTAAAAACTGAATAATTAAAAACACTTTTTAAAACTTTTTTTTAAAATAGCCCTAGCATCCTTACTTCAACGAAGTTCAACCAGGACTGGTGAAAAGAATGAAATGAGAATATAAGCTCATTCAAACTGAAGAGAATAAAATGATTAGATGTAATTTCTTAAAGCTAATCTTGCTTGTTTAGCAGCCTGTCTCAAAGGCCTTTTCGTAGTTGGTTCAGTACTATTATAAATCGGTTTAGTAAAATATTTTGTTAGATCATTTTTAATTAAATTTGAGTATAAAGAATTTAGTGAGTATTCCCCCAAGTCCCTGTTCAAAGAAATATTATTATTTATTTTGAGATTAATTTCGATTGATTCTCGAACCACCTGTTTTATTCCCAAATCATTACTAATGAGTGAAGAGTTTTCAAAATGTATAATGTGGGACGGATTATTAAATATATGCCAACCTAAAGCAGAATCAAAGGAGTTGTTGGAACTATTTGAAATTAAGGCTTTGTCTATGTCATTTTTATGCTGTTGTAACCGTTTGTCTAGATTCTGATGGGTCCTGCCGACATAGTATTTTCCGCAATCACATGGTATTTGATAGACCCCTCTTTGGCGAGTAACTGGGGTCTTATCTTTACCCGAATTTAAGAAATTGATGATTTTAAAATTATTAGTAAAAACTACGTACAGATTATTTTTTGTGCAAATATTTTTTAATTTTGTTGTGATCTTTGGGATATACGGAAGATAGACAATATTTGAGGGCTTATCAGTAGCCTCACATTGTGAAGTATCTTCTTGGATTTTACAAGAATGTCTTTTTATTCTACGGTTAATTATTTTATTGACAAAAGGAATGGGGTATCCATTACCAAAAAGAATATCTCTGATAAAGTTTATTTCTGAATTTATATATGAATTGGAGCAAATATTCAGGGCACGATCAATGAGGGAAGTTACAACTGCTCTTTTAACTTGTGGGGGGTGATTTGAATTAAAGTGAAGATATCTATTGTTTTGTGTTGGCTTTCGATATATAGTAAAATCCAGTTGATCAGCATTGCGAATAATTAATACATCTAAAAACGGGAGTTTATTTTCAATTTCAACTTCTAGGGTGAACTGCAAATTTCGGTCATAAGTGTTAAGATGATCTAAGAAGCCCTGAAGTTCAGCTTCCCCATAATTCCAAAGTGAAATTACGTCATCCATGTAACGACCCCAATAGACGTGTTTTAAAAAATAAGAATTCAATGCCCAATTCTCAAGATTCTCGACGTAAATATTTGCTAGTAGCCCGGATAAAGTATTAAAAAACAAAATAGAAGAAAATTACCACTTAATCGAGACTTCAGCGACAGGAATTGATTGTGAAGTTTTAATGACTCTTGTTAAAATTTGTAATAAGTTTTCTGTGTATTTTCAATTTCGCGATTCTTTTTATCAGCAAAAATATGGGTTACCCATGGGGGCACCTTTATCCGGGCTACTAGCAAATATTTACGTCGAGAATCTTGAGAATTGGGCATTGAATTCTTATTTTTTAAAACACGTCTATTGGGGTCGTTACATGGATGACGTAATTTCACTTTGGAATTATGGGGAAGCTGAACTTCGGGGCTTCTTAGATCATCTTAACACTTATGACCGAAATTTGCAGTTCACCCTAGAAGTTGAAATTGAAAATAAACTCCCGTTTTTAGATGTATTAATTATTCGCAATGCTGATCAACTGGATTTTACTATATATCGAAAGCCAACACAAAACAATAGATATCTTCACTTTAATTCAAATCACCCCCCACAAGTTAAAAGAGCAGTTGTAACTTCCCTCATTGATCGTGCCCTGAATATTTGCTCCAATTCATATATAAATTCAGAAATAAACTTTATCAGAGATATTCTTTTTGGTAATGGATACCCCATTCCTTTTGTCAATAAAATAATTAACCGTAGAATAAAAAGACATTCTTGTAAAATCGAAGAAGATACTTCACAATGTGAGGCTACTGATAAGCCCTTAAATATTGTCTATCTTCCGTATATCCCAAAGATCACAACAAAATTAAAAAATATTTGCACAAAAAATAATCTGTACGTAGTTTTTACTAATAATTTTAAAATCATCAATTTCTTAAATTCGGGTAAAGATAAGACCCCAGTTACTCGCCAAAGAGGGGTCTATCAAATACCATGTGATTGCGGAAAATACTATGTCGGCAGGACCCATCAGAATCTAGACAAACGGTTACAACAGCATAAAAATGACATAGACAAAGCCTTAATTTCAAATAGTTCCAACAACTCCTTTGATTCTGCTTTAGGTTGGCATATATTTAATAATCCGTCCCACATTATACATTTTGAAAACTCTTCACTCATTAGTAATGATTTGGGAATAAAACAGGTGGTTCGAGAATCAATCGAAAGTAATCTCAAAATAAATAATAATATTTCTTTGAACAGGGACTTGAGGGAATACTCACTAAATTCTTTATACTCAAATTTAATTAAAAATTATCTAACAAAATATTTTACTAAACCGATTTACAATAGTACTGAACCAACTACGAAAAGGCCTTTGAGACAGGCTGCTAAACAAGCAAGATTAGCTTTAAGAAATTACATCTAATCATTTTATTCTCTTCAGTTTGAATGAGCTTATATTCTCATTTCATTCTTTTCACCAGTCCTGGTTGAACTTCGTTGAAGTAAGGATGCTAGGGCTATTTTTAAAAAAAGTTTTAAAAAGTGTTTTTAATTATTCAGTTTTTAATCCTCACAATTTGATGTAAGTTCTTTTATATATATATATAGTTTCTCTCTTATTCTTGTATTGTGCTGAAGACGGCCCTTGGACATAGGGCCGAAATATCTACAGAAATAATTTCCACTGTCTTGAAATTTTCCCTATTGTCTCTACGTTGTATTTGTTTGTTATGGAAAGACAGTGTGGTCTTCGTCGCTATTTTCGAAATAACTCTTAATATACTGATTAAATTTATCTCTAGTAACACCCTCCCCCCCTCTGGTGTTAAATCCTAGGGTTCCCATCTTTCTTTAATTCATGGTTCTTTTTCTTACATTTTATCCATTCCTAACTTTTTCACGTTTTGAATTTTCCATTTGAGGATTTTTAATTGCTTTTCTCAGTATTTTGATAATGCGTTTAAATTTGTTGTTTATAATAAAAATTTTTCGCCCAAAAGTCCCCATTCTTTAGATTTCTTGTTCCAGGACGAATGTTCAATATATATTACTAATGCAATTTAAGAATCTTGTAGTCTATTTACATTGGTATGTCTGTCCAAGATTGCATCTAATATAAATGTTAAATTCTGTCTAGTAAAAAGGAAAGAAAAGACTTCTGATTATATATTAAGGTATTCCGTATTTTAGCCAAAATGATCTGACTGCGTTTATTCCATACATACAGCAAAAGAAAAAGGGCAAAATTACATCTTCAATTTATAAACAATACTGTGAAATGAAAATAAAGGGATCAGATAGTCAAATTGCCTGAATCTGTTAGAAATTAGAACAAGCGCCAGGAAATTTACGGTCAAACATTTACAGTCAAAACCAATCAGTTCTTAACCAATCAGTTTAACTGACCCACCTGTTATTGGTAATTTAAATTTAGGAGTTCTTGGGGGGTCACGTTGTACTTGGGTCACGCTCGAGCCTTGTCCAGGCCCATCGTAGCATCCAGAATTTGTCGACATGCGTCTCTCCATTGCTCTCTTTCAAGTGCGATTGGCTCGATCAACTGGATCCTTTGTCTATTCCATCGGTGCCCGTGCTTCTTGAAACTTCCCATTGGCTCGAAGTCGGCTCTAACTGTTGATAACCATGTCTTTTTTTGTCCTCCAGGCTCCTTCTTCTAGTGCGCAAGGGGTTGGCATTTCAAGCACTGTTTGCTGAACGACTCACCCGGTCGGCGCAGTGTATGCCCAAACCATCGTAGACGTCTCGCTTTGACAACATCAGAGACAAGTGGTATGTCACCACATCTTCTTCTGATGACATCGTTACGGACGCGGTCAGAGAGACGCAGGTCAAGAATACAGCGAAGACACTTGTGGTGGAAGACATTCAGGTTATTAGCTTCCCCAGCTCTGAGGAGCCACGTTTCGCAACCATAAAGAAGCACAGAGAGGACCAAATCGTTATAAATTAACGTAAGTTAAAAATACCTCAAAGTAAAAATACTTCGTAAGTTAAAAATACCTCATTTTTCTAATTTGTGCAGAATTAACCCTCCCCAACTCCCCCAAAGAGAACGGATCCATTGCGGTTATGTCAATCACGTATCTAGGACTTATGCTTATTTTTCCCACCAAGTTTCATCCCGATCCCTCCACTCTAAGCGTTTTCCAAGATTTTAGGCCCCCCCCCCTCAATTCCCCGCAATTGCACCAGATCCAGTCGGGATTTAAAATAGGAGCTCTGAGACACGATATCCTTCCAAATTTCATTGAAATCCGATCACTCCTTTGTAAGTTACAAATACCTCATTTTTACTTTTTTCACAATTAACCCTAGCCCCCTCCCCCCCAACTCCCCAAAACAGAGAAGATCCGTTCCGGTTATGTCAATTATGTATCTAGGACTCGTGCTTATTTTTCCCACCAAGTTTCATCCCGATCCCTCCACTCTAAGTGTTTTCCAAGTTTTAGGTTTCCCCCTCCCAACTCCCGCCCCCGTCACCAGATCCGGTCGGGATTTAAAATAAGAGCTCTAAGACATGATATCCTTCTAAACATCAAATATCATTGAGATCCGATCACCCGTTCGTAAGTTGAAAATACCTCATTTTTTCTAATTTTTAAGAATTACTCCCCCCCCCCAACTACCCAAAAGAGAGCGAATCAGTTCCGATCATGTCAATCATGTATCTTGGACTTGCGCTTATTTTTACCATCAAGTGTCATCCCGATCCCTCCAATCTAAGTGTTTTCCAGGATTTTCAGCAGTAAAACTAAAAGACATGAATAAAAATAAACAAAATTTACACCTAATAAACTAAAAAAGTAAATTATGTTTATTTTTATTCATGTCTTTTAGTTTTACTGCTGATGATGAACACTGTATATGTGTTCGAAATATCCAGTTAAATAATTTTATATCTATTCACTGTCAATAAAAAGGTATCATCCCTATTTTGAACTGTTTTACTTTCGACGGTGTGTTCTGATCCAATTCATCTTCCCCTGAAAATTTCCCCTTCATATCCTTAGGAATAGTTTTTATAATAGCCACAGTAGTAGTATTAGTACTAGTAGTAATTGTATTAGTATTAGCAGCAGCAGTATTAACATATTGCCTTTTGGTCAGTTGAACATACCCTTCATGAAGTACTGGAAGTTTCTACTTAATACAATTAGCCATTGCTGTGAAGTTGCCGATATGTATTCTTCTCAAAATTTTCATCTCAATGCTCATAGCCTTACATGTAGTTGCAATAGAAGTAGTAGTTGGATTAATAGTAGTAGTAGAACTACTAAATGTAGCAGTGGTAATAGTATTGCTAGTAGTCTGAGCGTTTGAGAGTTTAAACTTAATACATAAATCGATTCGTAAGATATACTCTTTTGACAATCTCAATGCACATAGTGTATTTTAATTTAGTTCAAATTTGCTCTCAATATTTTCTAAAATTTCACCTCCATAGACTTAGCCTCAGTATTACTAGTAACACAGTAGTTATGGTGGCTGTAGGAAAAGAAGTAGCAGTGGTAGTGTGTTATTATTAGTTGTAATTACAGTAGTAGCATGCTTGTGCTGCCTTTTGATCAGTTGAATATTCCCTTCACGATGCCCCGAAATTTTCACTTTGATACGGTAAGCCCTTCCAAAAATATTGCTGTTGTGCCCTTTGGACTCCATTTAATATTTTTTGACTTGAATACTCAAAGGCTTATAAGTTGTTGCAATGGAAGTAGTAGCTTGAGTAGTTTAGCAGCAGTAGTAGTAGTAGTAGTATCAGCAAAAGTAGCAGTGTTAGTATTGGGCATGCACATGTTACCTTTTTGTGAATTGATTTAACCGTAAAAGTAATCTCTATAGTATAATCTCCAAGACTCAAACCTTTCCATGAGATACGCTTTTTTAAAATCATGCATGCACATAGAGTGTTGCTTTTGTTCAAATTCCACCTCAATTTTCTGTCAAATTTTCGGGTTAATATGCATAGCCTTAATTTTACTAGTGTCATAGCAGTAATGGTAGTAGTAGGAACAGTAGTAGCAGCAGTATTAATAGCCGTAGTATCAGATATACTTCGCCTTTCGATCTGTTAAACATCCCACCCATGATGCTCCAGAAGTGTCCTATGGATGCGGTAAGCTGTTTCAAAAATATTGCTAATGTGCTTGTATCAGTAATATGTATCCTCAAAGCATGTTTTGATTTAGTTGAACTTTGCCCTCAATATTCTGTCAAATTTTTTCCTAGCCTAAAATTTTCTCCTAGCATTTTCTTATAGCCTTAATTGTACAGTATCATTGTAGGAGTGGTATTAGTAGGAACAGCTGTGGCATTACTATTACTACTACTAACTACTCACCACAGTACCAGTCTGCCTAAGGCCATTAGAGCTACGCACGCTCCTCTTCCACCCTAATCTGCGCAGAGTCCTTCCTTACAACCTCCCAGGAAGTTCCTATTTCTCTTAAATCGTTCTTTACGACGTCCTCCTACCCAAACTGTGGATGACCTGCTTTCCGTTTTGCCCAAGACGGTTGGCCAAAAAGGACGATCTTCGGCAATTTGTAATAGTGTATTATTAGTAGTAAGAGTAACTGTAATGGCAGCAGTAGTAGGTGCACGTTGCCTTTTGGTCATTTGAATATGCCACTCATGATGCTCCGAAATTTCCTCTTGATACAGTAAGCTGTTCCAAAAATACTGATGATACGCCCGTGTCAGCAATCGGTATGCAAATAGTATGTTTTAATTTAATTCTGCTTTCCCTTCAATACTCCCTGGAATGTTTATTTCGATATCCACAGCCTTTGTAGTTCTTTCTTCAGAAACAGTAGTTTCAGTGAGCAGTAATAGTAGTAGTAGCATTAAATTTACCAGTAGAAGTAGTGGTAGTTATAGTTGTAATAGCGTTTAAACGTTGCCTTTTGGGTCAATTGATCATCTTGCTTAACATCTCCTGTAAGTTCCAAATTAGTATGCTTAAACATTCTTGACTTATGCCCTTTTGACAACCTGTATGCACATAGCGTGTATTAATGTTGCTCAAAATTTTCCTCGGTATTCTCTGAAAGTCACTTGAATGCCTTTTGTCTTTTTGGAAATGAAAGATCAAACATGCCCACATTTCTCAATACCATACATCATATGTATATAATCAACAAATTCCCTAAATGCCCTTGTTCTCATAGCTGTGCGGGTTTTGACATCCCCAAAATGCAAAATTACTGAATCTTTCAACAATGTTGAACATCATAGTTGTCTCAAAATTTTGATTGAATATGTTTTGAGAAATGATGAGCGGGGGCAGGGGCTGATTACCTTCCATCCTTTTAATATTTATACAGGGCACTAGAACTTCCAATTTTTTAGTCAAATGATCCCAACTTCAGGTTTATACGAAAACCCATACCATAAAACTGTATATGCCTGGGCGGATCTAGAAAAAATCTTGGGGGGCACTGAACCAAGGGTGCCAATGTGATTCTAAATTCTTGGTTCAACCTGCCTAAGACCATAGGTAGGCGTGCCTTTTCACCTTTCATCCTTGGCAATCTAATGGTCCTAAGTCAATTTAAATTCTTGGTCAGCTTGCCTGAGACTCTAGGCGGGCGTGCCTTTCAAAAAGCTAACAAACAAGTATTGGTCCAATAAGAGAGTCATACTTAATCCCACTGTGCCCTGCAAAGTTTAACTGTCTCCACTGTGCTTGTAAATAATTCACGGTTCTGGTGTATTATTTCATTCTTTTAGAGTTCAAGGCATTCCTGACATCTTGATCCTCTTGCTTGAACTTAGCTAAAGGCCCTGCAGCTCCACACTTGTAATGCATATTGTACTGTGACTTGGCATGTTGTGTAAGTGCACCATCTTTCCTCCCAGACACAGCCGACTACCCTCCACCGCTATTGGAGTTTCTTATTATGACACAAACACTACACCAAAGTCCTTCGTCTTCTTGGTGACGGCTCACCACAGCCAGGGAAACCGGACAAGAAGCTAAATGTTAAGTCGACGAGTAACTTCATCCCCCTTTCGTCTTTGTATTGAAGTCCGAACTTTGGCTTCCATTTTTTCTTAAGAACAAACGTAATATCTCCCGATGTTAGTTGGTTCGTTTCTTTTAGTATCACTGCGAAACCGAAGTCACAGGAGGGCGTGATGCCAGTGTCAAGGAAGGAGCATTTAGTGCTACTTGGGTGTGTCGTCTCCATCTGCTGCATCTTGGTTCTTGTATCATCTCTCGATCTTTGTGGTAGTTGATCAGAATGTTTCAAATCAATGTCTGTGTCGGAATAGTGGAAAAAAGTTGGCGGTGACAGTTCGTTATCCTTGGCGAAGTTGGTAGGCAGTGTCTCTGTAGTCGAATTTGTGTAAGAACTAGATGCAACGGGTAACGGAAAACTTGAAGTTATTTTCTGAGTCTTTGAATTTGAATGAGCTTCTTGAAGTGAGGGAAACGATAGACTTGTGGCATCTGAAAGAAATTTTGTTGTGTTTTTTTTCTTGTTAAAGAAACCCCTTTAAAAATCCTAGTGAAGGTAGGCGACTCAAAATAATTGATATTTTTCTCAACTCTCGTCGACCGTAAATCCAGTGTCTAGGCAAATTTGTTTATCTGAGTTAGCCTTTTTTCTAAACAAATTTATAGGGTTTCATTAATTCTGTCTGATCAGTATATTGACCTCCAGGGGTCAATCAAGTACTAAATTATTAATTCTAAGTATTCATCTCTTTACAACTAGTTAGGTCATTTTTTCTTTCTAAAATTCCCCGTTAAGCAGTGAAAAATACGAAGAATATTCTCAAAAATGTGCCCAAAGTAGAAATACAGCATTTTCTTATGATATTGTTCACTTTAGAAATGGATGGTCTTGGATGTTCTACCTTATCTCAATATAGGCTGTTTTGCTTTAACAACTTCAAAATGTTGTTTTTACACGTGTATTGATAATTTACATCTTAACTCATTAGCGCCCAACGTTCCCAACTGGGTACACCTTACTTTAAATTTTTATGACTAACACGGTAGCAGCTAGGGCAAATTTTAAATGCCCCTTAAACTGTCATAAGAATCAGAGAAGTTTTCAAATTTTTTCGGACCTAGATTTGGTTTAGTTTCGTTCTCTGGATTTTTTTTTTTTAATATAGGAAAAAGTATGCTTTTGAAAGCTCTCGGTTTCTAATAGAGTACCAGAGAATGTAAGTGGTTGAAACCTCTTGTTTTAGCGTTTTGTTCTTCTATAATCACCACTCTTCGAATCTATGAAATAATTGCACCAAAATGTCTGCAAATAGAGGATGCAGTATCAGTTAACCAAATGTCCTCCCAACCGGAAACGCTGGGTGTTTCGCAGACCTACAATTTTTCACATGTTTCGTTGCAGGCGATCACTTCTGTTTTGCAGATGGGTCCCAAGAAATGTGCTTCTATCAAAGAAGCTCTCGGGGTAATAATAAAAAATATGGGAGTAATATCGGGGTAGTCAATGACGAAAAGGAGGGAGACAAGGGCAAAAATTATGGATTTATTTGAGGGGGAGGGGGTTTATTATTAGTCAAAACTTACCTTTTGTGTTCTGGATATTTTTACTAAATATCCGGAAATATCCTTCGGTCCCCTTCGACATTCAGCCATTAGCCTTCGTCTCTTATCCATTCTATGCTCGTATCCAGATTGTTTCAATTTATCCATTTTGAAATTTTAGCTACAAAGCTACTTTTCAATCTAATGTCAAATTGTGAATTGACCAATTGCTATAACTTCCGGTGTTACCGAACGTTTATCTGGTAACACGAAAAAAAGCTGATTCATCAAAACATTAGTTTCTATGCTCGTAAAATAGGTGGAAGCTAGCGCCAATCAAAAGATTTTTATGTCAATTTTGTAGATATATACTGAACCGGCTGAAGATAAATAAGTTTTGTTCGTTTTAAGTTTCAACTTTGCTCTTTACGTTCATAGGAAAGCTTTGTTTTTTTTGTTGTTAATTGGGTAAATAAGCTACGAATAAATGACCAAATTGACAACTTTACTACCAAAAACTGTAATAAAAAGAACGGAATTGGAATTGGGGCGCCAGAAAATTTTGGGGGTCCAGGCCCCCCTGGAACCACTCTTGGTATATGCCCCCGGAGCATAAACTTAAAAACCCTTGCCCCTGAGCTCTGGAAGATTTTGTTAACCTTGGAGGCACTGCTATATGTTCTCTGAATTTACTTCCGATGGCTGTCTTAAAGAATCTTTCAGATGCGTTTAGGTAAAAGAGGAATTCGGGGAAAAGGATGTTGGTTGGCTTCTATCACTTTTGACTCTTAAAAAGGGAACCAGAACCTTTAGTTTCTAATCAAATGAGCCTCCTCTAGAGTTTATGCGACCACCCCTTCCACAAAAATCTTATATGCCCCGGGGCATGACTTACAACCCTTTCCCCCATGCTCTGGGGTTTTCAATCAACCACGAAGGCCTTATTATATGATCTTTGTACTATTTTGAATATAATGGATATCTCAAAATGTATATTTGATACATTTTGGGAAAGAGGACTGGGGGGGCACTATTTAGTCTCCGACTCTTAACTCTCAAAAAGGGCTTTAGAACTTCTTATTTCCAATCGAGCTAGTCCCCTCACCTCTTCCACAAAACTTTATATGTTAACAATGGGCAACTAGTATAACTTATAGCCCCTGTCCCTGAGGGTTTTGGGGGTGGAGAAAGTTGTCATCCCCAAAGACTTAATTCACGAAGTCCCAAAGTCCTTTCAACCATGTTGAACAAAATGGCGATCTCAAAATTTAGTTTCGATATGTTTGGGGGAATAGTGATCGCGAGGGGGGGGCTTATATCCCTCAAATCACTTTAAGTCTAGATTAGGGCTTCAATTTCCAATCGAATGAGCGCCTTTCGAAGATTATATGACAATCCCTTCTCTATGCTGTGCCTTGGTCATAAGAAAAGATTGCATTGTCCTAACATCGTTCTTTGCTTTGGCAGGCTGCTATAATTTTCGCTAATATTGAATTACTAATGGGAATAGTCATTTAACAATTGACGTTTCTTCAAAAGCATTGAAAAATGGAAAAAAAAGTTTTGAATATTAATTGTCAAATAATAAGAGTAAATGTGCTATAAAATTAATAATGAATAATTCATATTCCTGTTGTTAATTTTTCTACATTTTATTTTACAATTTAATTGTTGTACATTTTCCACGAAAAACGAAGAAATAAAAAAAAAGTTGAAAATGAATATGAACGCCTAAAGAAATATTTTTTTTAGGTGAAAGCATTGTGAAGCATTTTCAATTAATGTTGATTTTATTTAATTGCCATAGAATTTTTGTCTCTTTTTTTGAAATCATGAGCTTTATTTTCTGTCCTTTCCAGGGTTGTCCTAAAGTGACTAGCAAAACGCTCGAAACTGTGAAGAGATATTGTCCAAAGCTTCGGTACCTAGGTACATCTAGAGATGTCTATATGTCAGATAAACCCAGTTTATGGGATACTCTGCCGTTCCTGAAGTTGTCTTCCGACTCCGACTATGATTGCAGATATATGGATTACGATTCCTAAGATTACTGTAATATTATTACTCTGACGATGAAGATTACTTCAATATTTTTTTCTCGTGATTTTTTGTTGTCCATTAGCACAGTCACGCAAGCTATGCTTTTGCTGTGCTATCAGTCCGATATTTCATTGTTTTGATAATAAAAGTTGTTCTACTACTACTAATCAATAACCTGTATTATTTGTACTATAATCATTGTAACTTTCGCAGTGAAGGTAGTTTTTAGTTTAACGGTCTTTCAAGCTGAGACTGTCTTATTTGATTTTTATTCTACAATAAGTTGTGGCTAATCGTTTTATATAACTATCTTCTAAATTAATGTATGTTGTGCTTTTTTGTTTACATCATTAAGAAAAAAAAGTTCTGAATGCGAGTAAATTGTTGGAATTATCAAAATTCGCTCCAATTTCTTGAAAAATCAAATAGATAGATGCCTTAAGAAGCTACGTAGGAAACTTTTTAAAATAGAAAAAAAAATCGAACCTTATCTCCTACAATCTGAAAAAAAAAATTTTAAAAAAGTTTTTCCTATGGTTGGTGTTGCCTGAAAAAATTTACTGCAGCGCCCCCTCCTGACTCAAATATAAAATAAAAAAGCCAAATTAAAGACAAAAATTTTATCAAAGTGGGTAATCCCCCAGCTCCTCAAGTCACGGTACACAGGGCGAATGTCCAAGTTGCCCCTCCCCCAGTTTTTGAACGGCTCTGCCTGCAGATTATTCAAAATTATGAATTACTGGAATAGTAGCAGGGTGTATCAAATATGTATCAGTATAGGAAATAATTTGTCAAGTGTAAGACAACCATAAATATATAAATGAATACCAAAATACATGCATAAATTCCTATAAATAACTGACTCAATCTCAAGACTTCCAGAAAAAAAGAAGAGTACAGCTGAAGCCCCTCGTGCCTTCTATATAATTGGACATAATTTGCTCTTTACTGAAAACAATTTCTATTTCAAGCCATGTGTTTAATATCTCATAATATCGAAAAATAAAAAACAGACTCCATCATAACCGACATTTCTTAAAAATCAGATGTGGATCATCAGTTAACTTATACACCAATCCCTAAAGAAGCCACGGGGGAAGTCAACTCTATTCCTCTTCGCTTTTACTCATTTAGAGTTTCTGCTCCAGTTTTATTGTTGTTCCTCTTCGTTTTGGGTCTTATTTATTTGGTCATAATGATTTATGGCAGTTTTAAGCTTGAAAATTATTTGACTATTTCTGCTCATCTTCGGGTGAATTTAGTTCTTTATTTTTCTCTGAAAAAATTTGTGTTATGGATTTCAAAATTAACAAGTTTTGGTAATGGAGACTTTTTCTTTTTTCAAATAATATTTTAAATCTTCTCGGTTTTTTCTATAAGAATCCGAATTTTTGCCTGCTATATTTGTGACTGACGAAAATTTAAAAAAAAATGCTAAAATAAAAAATAAATAAATAAAAATAATAATAAATAAAAAATAATAAAATGCTAAAATAAAATAATAAATGCTAAAAAATTTCTAATAATATATGCCCAATAGAAAATCTGGATGACTTATTTGACTTAAGTCCCATCCGGCCTTGGTGGTCGTCTCAGGGCCTCTCCTCACAAGCGAATGTATTTGTAACCTATACTGCTCTCTGTTTTTTGCCAATCTGAGAAGACCAGGGAGGTTGCAGACGGAGAAGTTGTCCTTCCAGGGCTTTGGAGGGCGAGAACCATGGATGAGACCTTCGAAGGCAATTATCGGTAGTTGATCGTTGTACATGCGCTGGACGTGGCCAAGCCACCTGAATTGTTGGAAACAGACCCTGTTCAGGATGGGAGTTTTATACTGCAGTCTTTTGAGAAGGTCGGCATTTGAGACACGATCTATGTATGTTATGCCAGCGATTCGACGCAGCAGCTATGTCTCAAACGCGGTGAGTTTTCTGGAGTCATGTATTCTGACTTTTCATCTTTCACAACCGTAGTTAGCTATAGGAATGATGATGGAGCTGAATAGTTTAAGTTTTAGCTTCACGGAGATTCGATTTTGCTTCCATATTGACGCCAGAGCTTTGAAGTTGGTCCTGCCCAGAGCGAGGCGTCTTTTCATGTCCACTGAGTGATTATTGTCTTTCGTGATCTGGCTCCCCAGATATATGAAGCTGTCTATCCATTCTATTTCTGCTCCATTAAGCTTTATTTTTGGTAGGGATGGGTTATTGAACCTCGACACGCGCATGAATTTCGTTATATTCTCGTTAATTTTCATTCCGAAGGTTCATGTAAATACTTCCTGTAACTACTTCCAGGTTGTCTGCTTTGGTTTGGAGTTCAGCGACGGATCCAGCGAGCATGACGATGTCATATGCGTATACCAGCTTATCGATTACGATCCCTTCTATCATTGCCCCATTGGTTGCTTCAACATGCGACATTACACAATGGAGGAAGAGATTAAACATGTGAGGTGCGAGGATGCATCCTTGCAAAACACCAATAGAAGTTTGAAATTCTTCGGTCGTTCCCTCAACTCTTTGTACTTGGCTTTTGAACCGCTCATACATTTTACGAATAAGTGATACCATATTTGACGGGATGCCGTAATGCAGTAGTGTCATCCAAAGGCCATAACTTCAATTAAAGTCGAAAGCTTGTTTGAAGTCAAAGAACAATTGAGTCAAGTCAATTGAAGTCAATGATAGAGGTCCTGACCGTATCCAAGGTATTTTTACATTGCTTGACGGATGATAAAAATCTGGTCTATCGTCGAGCGGTTCGCTCAGAAACCCGCCTGATACTACGGGATGACGTGACTGGTTAATGCCTTTATTCTGTCTAATAGTATCTTGGTCAACACTTGGCAGGTTGGCTTGTCAGGCTAATTGGACGGTAATTGTCACATTTGGCTTTGGACCCTTTCTTATGCAGAGGAATTATGGTAGCGGAATACCACGTTTTCGGGAAATATTCCCTGTGGGCGGCAGCTGTGGCAAGTTTGTGGTAGAGGTCTGTTACGACTTCTGAGTTGACTTTCAGGAGTTCTGCTTGCAATCCATCTGGTTCAGGCGATTTATTTGATTTTACTGACTTCAAGGCAGCTTCAACCTCGCTTCTGAGTGGTGATGGGCTTGGTTCCAATAGGAAGACAGATAAATTCCTAAGAACGGCAGGGTTAGAATTGATTTGGGGGGTTTAACTTTTCATGAAAATGTTGTTTCCTCTCTCTTATTCCTGTTGTGTCGTTGATGCGAGTCCCATCCTTATTCAGGAGTACATTTGTTAGTGTAGTTTTGTGCCTTGACAGCTCTCGTATTCTTTTGTACATGTAATGGGTATAGCCTTTCCGGAAGTCGAGCTCGCATTGGTTACATTTGTCATGAATGTACGTGGTTAGAGCGCGTGTGATCTTCTTTTCTGTTAGTCGCTTAAGATGCTCTCTGCTTTCTGGGTCTTGTCTATTAGCGACAGCCCGCTTCTCTTTGCGCAGTTGAATGTTCACATCGGTGATCTATGGCTTTTCAGAGCCATTAGTTCTTCCGAAGACTGTCTCGGCTATGTGTATGAAGGTCTCGGTGCTCTTGTCGACTAGGGCGTCTAAATCTATTTCCTCTGGATTCATTGAAGAGTTCTCTAAGAGATTTTTGAGAGCCAAATCGAGATTTATCCTGTAACGGTTGCAAGTTGACTCTTGTTTCAGAAGCTTAGTACGGAATCTCGGGAATTTTTTCTAGAATTTTGTTGCCGACTTCAGACAGAGGTGGAAAGATGCCATTACTAGTGCGTGATCACTGTCAAAGTCTCCTCCAGTAAGAGCGACTTTGTCTAGCGTGCTAGTTTTCCAGCGTTTCAGGACGAGTATATAATCTATGCAGTTTTTGGTGGTTCCGTCAGGCGATCTCCTTGTGACTTTTTGTCGCTTTCTGTCTTTGAAAATAGTGTTGGCCGCTACCAGCTCGTTGTCCCGGCAGTATTTCAGAAGGCACCAACCTCTTCTGTTTTTGGTACCATGTCCGAATTTCCCCAGGACGTCTTCATTACCGTCGGATTTCGAGCCGACAACTGCATTAAATTTTCCAATAACGAGATTATATCTTTTTTGGAATGGAGTATTTGAGGCTTTGGAGTTGGCTGAAAAATTCCTCTGAGCTCTTTTAAATGGAATTAATTTAAAGGAATTAATTAAAATTCCACTGAGTTGGCTCTCTATTAAATGCGTGGGATAGTCCCAAGGATAAAGCTTCATGGAAAAATATGATTAATAGTGAAGAGTGTTCTCCGGATGTTGCTTGTAATTTGAGTTTACATGATTCTTTTAGTTATTATGTCTCTTTGTTTAGTTATATGAATAATAAATTACTTACATTTTTTCCGCAGAAAGTAAGACCGTTTCTACCATACCACATTCGAGAATCTGGAATTTGACCTGTGTCTTCAGATGATATTCGGTCTGCGCTTAAAAACGTTAAACGGTCTCCAACTATGGATAGCGATGGGATCTGTTTTCATTACTTTTCTTATGATTGCATTGCTATTATTTTCCGTTTACAATTACTATTCCAATCATCCCTTGCCGAATCGACTGTCCCGGATAGTTTTTTAGTGGAGTTTTTCTCCTCTATCCCGAAGCGAGGAAAAGACCTTAAAAATTTTAGTAATTATCGACCAAATACTGTTTTATATTTTTTTAGTAATTTATTTGAGCATTTATTAATACCCAAAATTAATTCGTTGTGTGATTTCACATCTCTGCAGTTCGGGCTCTGCAAAGGGTTCAGCTGCTCCCAGGCTCATCATATTCTTACCTGTCTTATGAAAGATGCTATAAAGACTAAGTCCTGTTTACTGTGTTACGGTTGATATTTTGGACGCTTTTGATAATTTTGTGCACTCAAATGCCTTTTATTGCTTGGCTACTTCTGGGGTTAGTATGCCAGCTCAAACTTCTTGAAATAGTGTCAAAAATGAGAAGTATAATATTAAAATCGCCATTTTTGGAAACCTTGTGAAGAAAACTTATGACTCAGCAGCTTGAGTAACAAGAAAAAATACTTCCTTTAAAAAGTGAACACTGATATGTCCACTTTTTTTTACTTTTTTCTTCCATAAAAAGGAAAAGGAAAAGAAGAGGACGACAAAAGCCACAAGTCACTAATTTAAGGCTAATAAGAAAAGAAAGATAAAAAAAAGGACGCTACGACCCGATAAGAAAAGCTTCGAACACAAAAAAGGGTTTGAACCCAGTTTATGTGTCCCCTTTTTTACTTTTTTCTTCAGAAAAAAGGAAAGAAAGGAAGAGAACAGCAAATAACATAAATCACTAATTTAAGGCTAATAAGAAAAGCAAGATAAAAAAATGGCCACTACAACCCTAAGAAAAGCTTCGAATACAGAAATAGGGTTTAAACCCAGTATTTGTGTCTGTTTTTTTTTTTTAGTTTTTTCTTCCTTGAAAGGAAAGAAAAGAAGAGAACAGCATAAAACACAAATCACAAATCTAAGCCTAATAAGAAACGTAAGACATGAGAAAATGGCAGCTACAACCTAATAAAAAAGGTTCGAATAAAGAAAATGGTTCAAACCGATTCTGTGTGTCCCCTTTTTTCTTACTTTTACCTCCTGAAAAAAGGAATGAAAAGAAGAGAACGTCAAAAAACATAAATCACCACCGCCATAAATGACCGCCATGACTGCATAAAAAAAAATTAATTGAACACAGAAACGGGTCCGGATCCGATGCGTGTGTCCACTTTTTTCTTTCGAAAAAAGGAATTGAAATATAAAAACGGCAAAAAACATAAATCACTAATTTAAGGCTAATAAGATAAGCAATAAAAAGAGATGGACGCCAAGACCCGATAAAATGCATCAAAAACAGAAAAGGGTTGGAGCCCAGTATGTGTGTTAGTTTTATTTTCTTTTTTTTCCGAAAAAAGGAAAGAAAAGAAGAGAACGGAAAAAATATAAATCACCAATTGAAGGCTAATAAGAAAAGCAAGATGAAAAAAAAATGGCCGCTGTGTTCCAATAAAAAAACTTCGAACACAGAAAAGGGTTCGAACCAGGTACGTGTGTCCACTTCTTTTTACTTTTTTCTTCCGAAAAAAGGAAAGAAAAGAAGAAAAGGGCAAAAAAATAAATCACTAATTTAAGGTTATTAAAGAAAGCAAGATTAAAAAAAAAAATGGCTGCTATGACCCAATAAAAAAGCTTTGATAATAGAAAAGGGTCCAAACCTGGAACGTGTTTCCACTTTTTTTTTACTTTATTTCTTCAAAAAAAGGAATGGAAAACAAAAGACGGCAAAAAACATAAGTCACTAGTTTAAGGCTATTAATAAAAAGCTATAAAAAAGGATGGTCACTAAGACGTGATAAAAAAGTTTCGAACACAAAAAAGGGTTCAAACCCATAATGCTTGTCTACTTTTTTATTTTTTTTTCTTCTGAATAAAGAGAAGGAGAAGAAGATAACGACAAAACATAAATCAATAATTTAAGGCCAATATGAAGAGCAAAATAAACAAAAGAAAGAAAAAAAAGGCGCTATTACCCGATGAAAAAAAAAACTTCAAACACAGAAAAAGGTCTGAGCCTGGTATGTTTGTCAACTTTTTTTTTACTTTTTTCTTCTAAAAAAGAAAAGAACAAATTGGTTAAAAACATAAATCAATAGTATAAAGTTAATAAGAAACTCTTTGGTATTTATAGTTGTAATAGCGTTTAAACGTTGCCTTTTTGGTCAATTGATCATCTTGCTTATCATTTCTTTAGCTTTTCAATGATCTAGTTCCAAATTAGTATGCTTAGGCATTCTTGAGTTAGGCCCTTTTGCCAACCTGTATGCACATAGCGTATATTAATGTTGCTCAAAATTATCCTCGGTATTCTCTGAAAGTCACTTGAATGCCTTTTGTCTCTTTGGAAATGAAAGATCAAACATGCCCACATTTCTCAATAACATATATCATATGTAAATAATTAATAAATTCCCTAACTTACAGCTCTTATCCTGACAGCTGTGCGGGTTTTGACATCCCCAAATGCATAATTACTTAATCTTCCAACAATGTTGAACATCATAGTTATCTCAAAATTTTGATTGAATATGTTTTTAGAAATGATGAGCGGGGGCGGGGGCTGATTGCCTTCCAATCACTTTTAATATTTATACAGGGCACTAGAACTTACAATTTTTATATTCAATTGAGCCCAACTTGAGGTTTATACGACCACCCATACCATAAAACTGTATATGCCAGGGGCGGATCTAGAAAAAAATCTTGGGGGAAGGGGGCACTGAACCAAGGGTGTCAATTTGATTCTAAATTCTTGGTTCAACCTGCTTAAGACCATAGGTAGGCTTGCCTTGTTTACCTGTCATCCTAGGCAATCTAATGGTCCTAAGTCAATTTAAGTTCTTGGTCAACCTGCCTGAGACTTTAGGCGGGCGTGCCTTTCAAAAAGCTAACAAACAAGTATTGGTCCAATAAGAGAGTCATACTTACTCCGGCTTTGCTCTGCAAAGTTTAATTTTCTCCACAGTCCTTGTAAATAATTCACGGTTCTGGTGTATTATTTTATTCTTTCAGAGTCCAAGGCATTCCTGACATCTTGATCCTCTTGCTTGAACGAAGCTAAAAGCGCTGCAGCTCTACACTGGTAGTTCATATAGTACTGTGACTTGGCATGTTGTATAAGTGCATCTTTTCCCCCTGACACAGCCGACCACCCTCCACCGCTATTGGAGTTTCTTATTATGAGACAAACACTGCACCAAAGATCCTCGTCTTCTTTGTGACGGCTCACCACAGCCAGGGAAACTGGGCAAGAAGCTCAATGTTAAGTCGACGAGTAACTTCATCCCCCTTTCGTCTTTGTATAGAAGTCGGAATTTCGGCTTCCATCTTTTCTTAAGAAAAAACGTAATATCTCCAGATATTAGTTGGTTCGTTTCTTTTAGTATCACTGCGAAACCGAAGTCAGAGGAGGGCATGATGCCGGTGTCAAGCAAGGAGCATGTAGTGCTACTTGGGTGTGTCATCTCCATCTGCTGCATATTGGTTCTTGTATTATCTCTCGATCCTTCTAGTAGCTGATCAGAATGTTTTACTAAGGATCTCTGGATCCTTCTGGTAGCTGATCAGAATGGTTTACTTCAATGTCTGTGTCGGAATCTTGGGGACAAGGCGGTGACAGTTTTTATCCTTGGCGAAGTTGGTAGACAGTGTCTCTGTAGTCGAATTTGTGTGAGAACTAGAGGCAACGGGTAACGGGAAACTTGAAGTTATCGTGAGAGTCTTTGAATTCGAATGAGCATCATGAACAGAGGGAAACGACAGACTTGTGGCATCTGAAAGAAATTTTGTTGTGTTTTTTTCTTGTTAAAGAAAACCCTTTAAAAATCCTAGTGAAGGTAGGCGACTCAAAATAATTGATATTTTTCTCAACTTTCGTCGACCGTAAATCCACAGTGTCTAAGCAAATTTGTTTATTTGAGTTAGCCTTTCTTCTAACAAATTTATAGGGTTTCATTAATTCTGTCTGATCAGTAGTTTGACCTCCAGTGCTCAGTTAAGTACTAAATTGTCAATTCTGAGTATTCATCTCGTTACAACCGGTTAGGTAATTTTTTTTTCTTCGTAAAATTCCCCGTTAAGTAGTGAAAAATAAGAAAAATATTCTCAAAAATACGCCCTAAGTAGAGATACAGCATTTTCTTTTGATGATATTGTTCACTTCAGAAATGGATGGTCTTGGATGTTCTACCTTATCTCAATATAGGTTGTTTTGCCGAAACACGGTCAAAATTCTGTTTTTAAAACGTGTATTGATAATTTACATCTTAACTCAGCGCCGAACGTTCCCAACTGGGCACACCTTACTTTAAAATTTTTATGACTAACACGGTAGCAGCTAAGGCAAATTTTAAATGCTCCTTAAACTGTCATAAGAATCAGACCTGGATTTGGTTTAGTTTCGTTCTCTGGATTTTTTTTTTTTTAATATGGGAAAAATTATATTTTTGAAAGCTCTCGGTTTCTAATGGGTTACCTGGGAATGTAAGGGGTTGAAACTTCTTGTTTTAGTGTTTTGCTCTTCTATAATCACCACTCTTCCAATCTATGAAATAATTACACCAAAATATCTGCAAATAGAGGATGCAGTATCAGTGAACCAAAAGTCCTCCCAACCGGAAACGTTGGGCGTTTCGCAGACCTACAATTTTTCACATGTTTCGGTGCAGGCGATCACTTCTGTTTTGCAGATGGGTCCCAAGAAATGAGCTTCTATAAAGGAAGTAGCTCTCAGGGTAATAATAAAAAATATGGGAGCAATATCGGGGTAGTCAATGACGAAAAGGAGGGAGGCAAGGGCAAACATTACGGATTTATTTGAGGGGGGAGGGGTTTATTATTAGTCAAAACTTACCTTTTGTTTTCTGGATATTTTTACTAAATATCCGGAAATATCCTTCGATCCCCTTCGACATTCAGCCATTAGCCTTCGTCTCTTATCCATTCTATGCTCGTATCCAGACTGTTTCAATTTATCCATTTTGAAATTTTAGTTACAAAGCTACTTTTCAATCTAATGTCAAATTGTAAATTGACAAATAGCTATAACTTTCGGTGTTACCGAAGGTTTATCTGGTAACACGAAGAAGCACTGATTCATCTAAACACGAGTTTCTATGTTCGTAAAATAGGGGGAACCTAGCAGCAATCAAAAGATTTGTATGCCAATTTTGCAGATATAAACTGAACCAGCTGAAGATAAATAATTTTTGGTCGTTTTAAGTTTCAACTTTGCTCTTTACGTTCTTAGGAAAGCTTTTTTTTATGTTAATTGGGTAAATAAGCTATGAATAATTGACCAAATTGACAAGTTTACTACAAAAAATTGCAAAAAAAGAAAAATAACGGAATTGGAATGAGGGTGCCAGAAAATCTTGGGGTTCCAGGCCCCCCCACAGCCCCCTGGAATCACCCTTGGTAAATGCCCCCAGAGCATAAACTTAAAAACCCTTGCCCCTGAACCCTGGAGGATTTTGTCAACCTTGGAGGCACTGCTATATGTTCTTTGAACTTACTTTCGATGGCTATCTCAAAGTATTCATCAGATGTGTTTAGGTAAAAGAGAAATTCGGGGGAAGGGATGTTAGTTGGCTTCTATCACTTTTGACTCTTAAAAAGGGAACCAGAACCTTTAGTTTCTAATCAAATGAGCCTCCTCTAAAGTTTATGCAACCACCCCTTCCACAAAAATCTTATATTTCCTGGGGTATGACTCACAACCCTTTCCCCATGCTCTGGAGTTTTCAATCAACCATGAAGGCCTTGTTTTATGATCTTTGTACTATTTTGAATATAATGGCTATCTCTAAATTTCTCTTTGATATATATTGGGAAAAATGACCGGGGGGTACTAGTTAGTGTCCGACTCTTAACTGTCAAAAACGGCTTTAGAACTTCTTATTTCCAATTGAGCTAGTCCCCTCACCTCTTCCACAAAAACTTCATTTGTTAACAATGGGCAACTAGTATAACTTATAGCCCCTGCCCCTTAGGGCTTTGGGGATGGAGAAAGTTTTTATCCCCAAAGAGTTAATTCCCCATGTCCCAAAGACCTTTCAACCATGTTGAACAAAATGACGATCTCAAAATTTAGTTTCGATATGTTTGGGGGAATAGTAATCGTAAGGGGGGGGCTTATTGCCCTCAAATCACATTCACTCTAAAAGAGGGCTTTTATATCCAATCGAATGAGCGCCTTTCGAAGATTATCTGACAATCCCTTCTCTACGCTGTGCCTTGGTCAGAAGAAAAGATTACATTGTCCTAACATCAATCTTTACTTAGGCAGGGCAATTGCTCTGCTATAATTTTTGCGAATATTGAATTACTAATGGGAATAGTCATTTAACAATTGACGTGTCTCCAAAAGCATTGAAAAATGGGAAAACAAAGTTTTAAATATTAATTGTCAAATAATAAGAGTAAATGTGCTATAAAATTAATAATGAATACTTCATATTCCTGTTGCTAATTTTTTATACATTTTATTTTACAATTTAATTGTTTTACATTTTCCACGAAAAAACGAAGAGATAAAAAAAGATAAAAATGAATATGAACGCCTAAGGAAATGTTTTTTTTTTAGGTGAAAGAATTGAGAAGCACTTTCAATTAATGTTGATTCTATTTAATTACCATAGAATTGTTGTCTCTTTTTTTGAAATCATGAGCTTTATTTTCTCTCCTTCTTTCCAGGGTTGTCCTAAAGTGACTAGCAAAACGCTCCAAATTGTAAAAAAATATTGTCCAAAGCTTCGGTACCTATATATATCTTGGGGTCTCTATATGTCACATAAATCCCATTTATTGGATACTCTACCGTTACTGAAGCTGGCTTCCGACTTTGATGAGGATTAAAGTGATTTTTGATTATTACAATGATGGTTCCTTTGATTCCTATGGTAATTCCTAAGATTACTGTAATATTATTACTCTGACGATGAAGATTACTTCAATATTTTTTTCTCGTGATTTTTAGTTTTCCATTAGCACAGTCTCGCAAGCTATGCTTTTGCTGTGCTATCAGTACGATATTTCATTGTTTTGATAATAAAAGTTGTTCTACTACTACTAATCAATAACCTATATTATTTTTTCTATAATCATTGTAACTTTAACAGTGAAAGGTAGTTTTTAGTTGAACGGTCTTTCAAGCTGAGACTGTTCGTTGTGGAAGAAGTTGTGGCTGATCGTTTTATATAATTATCTTCTAAATTAATGTATGTTGTCCTTTTTTGTTTAAATCATAAAAAAAATAAGTTCTGAATGCGAGTAAATTGTTAGAAATATCAAAACTCGCTCCAATTTCTTGAAAAATCAAATAGAAAGATGTCTTAAGAAGCTAAGTAAGAGGCTTTTTAATATAGAAAATAAAACCGAAACTCATGTCCTAGAATCTGAAAAAAATTGTTTAATAGCAGCCTTGCAGACAAGGCTTTTCCTATGGTTGGTGTTGCCTGAAAATATTTATTGCAGCGCCCCCTCCTGACTCAAATATACGTATGAAAACAAGAAAGGAAATAATAAATGAAAAGAGAAAAATCAAACAGGTGAAAAACGAAGATTTCGTCAGCCAGTAGCAAAATATGAAAAACAAGCAAATATTTCGACAAAGACCTCCACCAACTCGTCCTTTGTTTTTTTTTTAAATTTCATTCTATTTCAAATTTAATTTCTTTGTGGAAGGGATTCCTAAAACTCACAAATTTGTAGTTTTTAGGGCCAAATTTACCTGAGCGGGTCTTCCTATAAATATTGAGACAAGATTTCACTTCTAGTTTCTCTTCAGTCTGAGGAATATATTTAAACCATGCAAGCGATCAGGCTGTAAAATGGACTTTTAATCTCCAATTATTAAAAGTATTTTTATAATGAAGTGAAATACTATGTGGTGAAATGATTTATTTACAGTATATTGTTAGGCGACTTTTTGTAAATCGCATTATTTTGATAGGATCCTATTTAGTTAATATTTTTCTAAGTTTTGTTTTTGCCCTTGCCCAGTAGTCTGTAATAATTAGAAGTGGAACATATACCAGTTTTGTAACTTTTCAGGAGAATTGTTTAAAATCGAATGTCTGTGGGTATCATGCCATGGCTAATAGTAGAAAAGGCCAAGACGTAGAGTCCGATTGAATGAGAGGCAAATCCGGCTTTAACCACCCCCCCTCCTATTAGGATTGTACAAAGTTGATATCAGGTCATTTGTTAATAGATCGGTCCATCTATTATCCGTCCATGTGTCATTCCTAGGGCCGAAGAGCTAAGGTAAATAGTCATAGAACAAAGATAGTCATAGAAGTGGGATATATGTCAAAGAACAGAACAATTTTGTCGGCTGTGGTCGTTCTGAAAGACGAAGCAAATAGCAATACCTGATAAAAAAAAAACATACACCACTTAAAGACTTATGTATCTTTTTATATTAGTAAAGGTACGATTTAATACAATTCTGAGCGCACTTTTCAATTGATCGTGCTTAGTTTAGCCTTGACACATAGATAACTCATTTCCGACAAAAAAATTTCCCTTTCATTTTCATTTTTAAATCATTGTAAATGCAAAAGTTAAACTTTGGCGTAAAGCGAAAGGTGGATTAGAATGAGTGTGATAGAGAAAATGAATAGAAATGAAATATACATAAGATTTTTATGAAGCAGAAAACTACATTAGAACATAAAATAAGTATTCCATTTACATAATTAGAGGGTTGATGCTTCCGAACATTTTACTATCTACCCTCTACAGTTGACTAGAAATGAAAAAGGCTAGTGCCCATTTTAATATTCAAAAGTGACTGGAAGGTAAAAAGCCCCTCACACCCATCATTTCTATAAAAACATATCTTCAAAATTTTGAGATGGCCATTTTGTTCAAAATAGTTAGACAATCCGAAAATTATGTCTTTGAGGATACACCTCCCTAGATCCCTCAGGGAAAGAGATGTAAGTTATAGCTCGGGGGTATAAAAGTTGGCTTATAAAAATGTTTAGAGGTCTTATAAAATTTGAAAGGGTTTTGTTCGATTGCAACTTGAAAGTTCTAGTGGCCTTTTTAATAGTTATTAGTGATTTGAGGGCAACCTCAAGTCACTAAAAACCCGCAAACCCCATGCATATCATTCTTCCCAACCCCTCCAATAAAAATTTTGAAACAGT
>NC_088879.1:29793566-29858906 GCF_032884065.1 Artemia franciscana | reverse complement strand
CCTTTTTGTGAATTGATTTAACCGTAAAAGTAATCTCTATAGTATAATCTCCAAGACTCAAACCTTTCCATGAGATACGCTTTTTTAAAATCATGCATGCACATAGTGTGTTGCTTTTGTTCAAATTCCACCTCAATTTTCTGTCAAATTTTCGGGTTAATATGCATAGCCTTAATTTTACTAGTGTCATAGCAGTAATGGTAGTAGTAGGAACAGTAGTAGCAGCAGTATTAATAGCCGTAGTATCAGATATACTTCGCCTTTCGATCTGTTAAACATCCCACCCATGATGCTCCAGAAGTGTCCTATGGATGCGGTAAGCTGTTTCAAAAATATTGCTAATGTGCTTGTATCAGTAATATGTATCCTCAAAGCATGTTTTGATTTAGTTGAACTTTGCCCTCAATATTCTGTCAAATTTTTTCCTAGCCTAAAATTTTCTCCTAGCATTTTCTTATAGCCTTAATTGTACAGTATCATTGTAGGAGTGGTATTAGTAGGAACAGCTGTGGCATTACTATTACTACTACTAACTACTCACCACAGTACCAGTCTGCCTAAGGCCATTAGAGCTACGCACGCTCCTCTTCCACCCTAATCTGCGCAGAGTCCTTCCTTACAACCTCCCAGGAAGTTCCTATTTCTCTTAAATCGTTCTTTACGACGTCCTCCTACCCAAACTGTGGATGACCTGCTTTCCGTTTTGCCCAAGACGGTTGGCCAAAAAGGACGATCTTCGGCAATTTGTAATAGTGTATTATTAGTAGTAAGAGTAACTGTAATGGCAGCAGTAGTAGGTGCACGTTGCCTTTTGGTCATTTGAATATGCCACTCATGATGCTCCGAAATTTCCTCTTGATACAGTAAGCTGTTCCAAAAATACTGATGATACGCCCGTGTCAGCAATCGGTATGCAAATAGTATGTTTTAATTTAATTCTGCTTTCCCTTCAATACTCCCTGGAATGTTTATTTCGATATCCACAGCCTTTGTAGTTCTTTCTTCAGAAACAGTAGTTTCAGTGAGCAGTAATAGTAGTAGTAGCATTAAATTTACCAGTAGAAGTAGTGGTAGTTATAGTTGTAATAGCGTTTAAACGTTGCCTTTTGGGTCAATTGATCATCTTGCTTAACATCTCCTGTAAGTTCCAAATTAGTATCCTTAAACATTCTTGACTTATGCCCTTTTGACAACCTGTATGCACATAGCGTGTATTAATGTTGCTCAAAATTTTCCTCGGTATTCTCTGAAAGTCACTTGAATGCCTTTTGTCTTTTTGGAAATGAAAGATCAAACATGCCCATATTTCTCAATACCATACATCATATGTATATAATCAACAAATTCCCCAAATGCCCTTGTTCTCATAGCTGTGCGGGTTTTGACATCCCCAAAATGCAAAATTACTGAATCTTTCAACAATGTTGAACATCATAGTTGTCTCAAAATTTTGATTGAATATGTTTTGAGAAATGATGAGCGGGGGCAGGGGCTGATTACCTTCCATCCTTTTAATATTTACACAGGGCACTAGAACTTCCAATTTTTTAGTCAAATGATCCCAACTTGAGGTTTATACGAAAACCCATACCATAAAACTGTATATGCCAGGGGCGGATCTAGAAAAAATCTTGGGGGGGGGCACTGAACCAAGGGTGCCAATGTGATTCTAAACTCTTGGTTCAACCTGCCTAAGACCATAGGTAGGCGTGCTTTTTCACCTTTCATCCTAGGCAATCTAATGGTCCTAAGTCAATTTAAATTCTTGGTCAACTTGCCTGAGACTCTAGGCGGGCGTGCCTTTCAAAAAGCTAACAAACAAGTATTGGTCCAATAAGAGAGTCATACTTAATCCCACTGTGCCCTGCAAAGTTTAACTGTCTCCACTGTGCTTGTAAATAATTCACGGTTCTGGTGTATTATTTCATTCTTTTAGAGTTCAAGGCATTCCTGACATCTTGATCCTCTTGCTTGAACTTAGCTAAAGGCCCTGCAGCTCCACACTTGTAATGCATATTGTACTGTGACTTGGCATGTTGTGTAAGTGCACCATCTTTCCTCCCAGACACAGCCGACTACCCTCCACCGCTATTGGAGTTTCTTATTATGACACAAACACTACACCAAAGTCCTTCGTCTTCTTGGTGACGGCTCACCACAGCGAGGGAAACCGGACAAGAAGCTCAATGTTAAGTCGACGAGTAACTTCATCCCCCTTTCGTCTTTGTATTGAAGTCCGAACTTTGGCTTCCATCTTTTCTTAAGAACAAACGTAATATCTCCCGATGTTAGTTGGTTCGTTTCTTTTAGTATCACTGCGAAACCGAAGTCACAGGAGGGCGTGATGCCAGTGTCAAGGAAGGAGCATTTAGTGCTACTTGGGTGTGTCGTCTCCATCTGCTGCATCTTGGTTCTTGTATCATCTCTCGATCTTTGTGGTAGTTGATCAGAATGTTTCAAATCAATGTCTGTGTCGGAAAAGTGGAAAAAAGTTGGCGGTGACAGTTCGTTATCCTTGGCGAAGTTGGTAGGCAGTGTCTCTGTAGTCGAATTTGTGTAAGAACTAGATGCAACGGGTAACGGAAAACTTGAAGTTATTTTCTGAGTCTTTGAATTTGAATGAGCTTCTTGAAGTGAGGGAAACGATAGACTTGTGGCATCTGAAAGAAATTTTGTTGTGTTTTTTTTCTTGTTAAAGAAACCCCTTTAAAAATCCTAGTGAAGGTAGGCGACTCAAAATAATTGATATTTTTCTCAACTCTCGTCGACCGTAAATCCAGTGTCTAGGCAAATTTGTTTATCTGAGTTAGCCTTTTTTTTTAAACAAATTTATAGGGTTTCATTAATTCTGTCTGATCAGTATATTGACCTCTAGTGGTCAATCAAGTACTAAATTATCAATTCTAAGTATTCATCTCGTTACAACTAGTTAGGTCATTTTTTCTTTGTAAAATTCCCCGTTAAGCAGTAAAAAATACGAAGAATATTCTCGAAAATGTGCCCTAAGTAGAAATACAGCATTTTCTTATGATATTGTTCACTTCAGAAATGGATGGTCTTGGATGTTCTGCCTTATCTCAATATAGGTTGTTTTGCCGAAACAAGGTCAAAATGCTGTTTTTACACGTGTATTGATAATTTACATCTTAACTCATTAGCGCCCAACGTTCCCAACTGGGTACACCTTACTTTAAATTTTTATGACTAACACGGTAGCAGCTAGGGCAAATTTTAAATGCCCCTTAAACTGTCATAAGAATCAGAGAAGTTTTCAAATTTTTTCGGACCTAGATTTGGTTTAGTTTCGTTCTCTGGTTTTTTTTTTTAATATAGGAAAAAGTATGCTTTTGAAAGCTCTCGGTTTCTAATAGAGTACCAGAGAATGTAAGTGGTTGAAACCTCTTGTTTTAGCGTTTTGTTCTTCTATAATCACCACTCTTCGAATCTATGAAATAATTGCACCAAAATGTCTGCAAATAGAGGATGCAGTATCAGTTAACCAAATGTCCTCCCAACCGGAAACGCTGGGTGTTTCGCAGACCTACAATTTTTCACATGTTTCGTTGCAGGCGATCACTTCTGTTTTGCAGATGGGTCCCAAGAAATGTGCTTCTATCAAAGAAGCTCTCGGGGTAATAATAAAAAATATGGGAGTAATATCGGGGTAGCCAATGACGAAAAGGAGGGAGACAAGGGCAAAAATTATGGATTTATTTGAGGGAGGAGGGGGTTTATTATTAGTCAAAACTTACCTTTTGTTTTATGGATATTTTTACTAAATATCCGGAAATATCCTTCGGTCCCCTTCGACATTCAGCCATTAGCCTTCGTCTCTTATCCATTCTATGCTCGTATCCAGATTGTTTCAATTTATCCATTTTGAAATTTTAGCTAAAAAGCTACTTTTTAGTCTAATGTCAAATTGTGAATAGACCAATAGCTATAACTTCCGGTGTTACCGAACGTTTATCTGGTAACACGAAAAAAAGCTGATTCATCAAAACATTAGTTTCTATGCTCGTAAAATAGGTGGAAGCTAGCGGCAATCAAAAGATTTTTATGTCAATTTTGTAGATATATACTGAACCGGCTGAAGATAAATAATTTTTGTTCGTTTTAAGTTTCAACTTTGCTCTTTACGTTCATAGGAAAGCTTTGTTTTTTTGTTGTTAATTGGGTAAATAAGCTACGAATAAATGACCAAATTGACAAGTTTACTACCAAAAACTGTAATAAAAAGAACGGAATTGGAATTGGGGCGCCAGAAAATTTTGGGGGTCCAGGCCCCCCTGGAACCACTCTTGGTATATGCCCCCGGAGCATAAACTTAAAAACCCTTGCCCCTGAGCTCTGGAAGATTTTGTTAACCTTGGAGGCACTGCTATATGTTCTCTGAACTTACTTCCGATGGCTGTCTTAAAGAATCTTTCAGATGCGTTTAGGTAAAAGAGGAATTCGGGGAAAAGGATGTTGGTTGGCTTCTATCACTTTTGACTCTTAAAAAGGGAACCAGAACCTTTAGTTTCTAATCAAATGAGCCTCCTCTAGAGTTTATGCGACCACCCCTTCCACAAAAATCTTATATGCCCCGGGGCATGACTTACAACCCTTTCCCCCATGCTCTGGGGTTTTCAATCAACCACGAAGGCCTTATTATATGATCTTTGTACTATTTTGAATATAATGGATATCTCAAAATTTATATTTGATACATTTTGGGAAAGAGGACTGGGGGGGCACTATTTAGTCTCCGACTCTTAACTCTCAAAAAGGGCTTTAGAACTTCTTATTTCCAATCGAGCTAGTCCCCTCACCTCTTCCACAAAACTTTATATGTTAACAATGGGCAACTAGTATAACTTATAGCCCCTGTCCCTGAGGGTTTTGGGGGTGGAGAAAGTTGTCATCCCCAAAGACTTAATTCACGAAGTCCCAAAGTCCTTTCAACCATGTTGAACAAAATGGCGATCTCAAAATTTAGTTTCGATATGTTTGGGGGAATAGTGATCGCGAGGGGGGGGGGCTTATATCCCTCAAATCACTTTAAGTCTAGATAGGGCTTCAATTTCCAATCGAATGAGCGCCTTTCGAAGATTATATGACAATCCCTTCTCTATGCTGTGCCTTGGTCATAAGAAAAGATTGCATTGTCCTAACATCGTTCTTTGCTTAGGCAGGCTGCTATAATTTTCGCTAATATTGAATTACTAATGGGAATAGTCATTTAACAATTGACGTTTCTTCAAAAGCATTGAAAAATGGAAAAAAAAAGTTTTGAATATTAATTGTCAAATAATAAGAGTAAATGTGCTATAAAATTAATAATGAATACTTCATATTCCTGTTGTTAATTTTTCTACATTTTATTTTACAATTTAATTGTTGTACATTTTCCACGAAAAACGAAGAAATAAAAAAAAAGTTGAAAATGAATATGAACGCCTAAAGAAATATTTTTTTTAGGTGAAAGCATTGTGAAGCATTTTCAATTAATGTTGATTTTATTTAATTGCCATAGAATTTTTGTCTCTTTTTTTGAAATCATGAGCTTTATTTTCTGTCCTTTCCAGGGTTGTCCTAAAGTGACTAGCAAAACGCTCGAAACTGTGAAGAGATATTGTCCAAAGCTTCGGTACCTAGGTACATCTAGAGATGTCTATATGTCAGATAAACCCAGTTTATGGGATACTCTGCCGTTCCTGAAGTTGTCTTCCGACTCCGACTATGATTGCAGATATATGGATTACGATTCCTAAGATTACTGTAATATTATTACTCTGACGATGAAGATTACTTCAATATTTTTTTCTCGTGATTTTTTGTTGTCCATTAGCACAGTCACGCAAGCTATGCTTTTGCTGTGCTATCAGTCCGATATTTCATTGTTTTGATAATAAAAGTTGTTCTACTACTACTAATCAATAACCTGTATTATTTGTACTATAATCATTGTAACTTTCGCAGTGAAGGTAGTTTTTAGTTTAACGGTCTTTCAAGCTGAGACTGTCTTATTTGATTTTTATTCAACAATAAGTTGTGGCTAATCGTTTTATATAACTATCTTCTAAATTAATGTATGTTGTGCTTTTTTGTTTACATCATTAAGAAAAAAAAGTTCTGAATGCGAGTAAATTGTTGGAATTATCAAAATTCGCTCCAATTTCTTGAAAAATCAAATAGAAAGATGCCTTAAGAAGCTACGTAGGAAACTTTTTAAAATAGAAAAAAAAATCGAAACTTATCTCCTACAATCTGAAAAAAAAAATTTTAATAGCAGCCTTGCAGACAAAGTTTTTCCTATGGTTGGTGTTGCCTGAAAAAATTTACTGCAGCGCCCCCTCCTGACTCAAATATAAAATAAAAAAGCCAAATTAAAGACAAAAATTTTATCAAAGTGGGTAATCCCCCAGCTCCTCAAGTCACGGTGCACGGGGCGAATGTCCAAGTTGCCCCTCCCCCAGTTTTTGAACGGCTCTGCCTGCAGATTATTCAAAATTACGAATTACTGGAATAGTAGCAGGGTGTATCAAATATGTGTCAGTATAGGAAATAATTTGTCAAGTGTAAGACAACCATAAATATATAAATGAATACCAAAATACATGCATAAATTCCTATAAATAACTGACTCAATCTCAAGACTTCCAGAAAAAAAGAAGAGTACAGCTAAAGCCCCTCGTGCCTTCTATATAATTGGACATAATTTGCTCTTTACTGAAAACAATTTCTATTTCAAGCCATGTGTTTAATATCTCATAATATCGAAAAATAAAAAACAGACTCCATCATAACCGACATTTCTTAAAAATCAGATGTGGATCATCAGTTAACTTATACACCAATCCCTAAAGAAGCCACGGGGGAAGTCAACTCTATTCCTCTTCGCTTTTACTCGTTTAGAGTTTCTGCTCCAGTTTTATTGTTGTTCCTCTTCGTTTTGGGTCTTATTTATTTGGTCATAATGATTTATGGCAGTTTTAAGCTTGAAAATTATTTGACTATTTCTGCTCATCTTCGGTTGAATTTAGTTCTTTATTTTTCTCTGAAAAAATTTGTGTTATGGATTTCAAAATTAACAAGTTTTGGTAATGGAGACTTTTCCTTTTTTCAAATAATATTTTAAATCTTCTCGGTTTTTTCTATAAGAATCCGAATTTTTGCCTGCTATATTTGTGACTGACGAAAATTTAAAAAAAAATGCTAAAATAATAAATAAAAAATAAATAAATAAAAATAATAATAAATAAAAAATAATAAAATGCTAAAATAAAATAATAAATGCTAAAAAATTTCTAATAATATATGCCCAATAGAAAATCTGGATGACTTATTTGACTTAAGTCCCATCCGGCCTTGGTGGTCGTCTCAGGGCCTCTCCTCACAAGCGAATGTATTTGTCGCCTATACTGCTCTCTGTTTTTTGCCAATCTGAGAAGACCAGGGAGGTTGCAGACGGAGAAGTTGTCCTTCCAGCGCTTTGGAGGGCGAGAACCATGGATGAGACCTTCGAAGGCAATTATCGGTAGTTGATCGTTGTACATGCGCTGGACGTGGCCAAGCCACCTGAATTGTTGGAAACAGACCCTGTTCAGGATGGGAGTTTTATACTGCAGTCTTTTGAGAAGGTCGGCATTTGAGACACGATCTATGTATGTTATGCCAGCGATTCGACGCAGCAGCTATGTCTCAAACGCGGTGAGTTTTCTGGAGTCATGTATTCTGACTTTTCATCTTTCACAACCGTAGTTAGCTATAGGAATGATGATGGAGCTGAATAGTTTAAGTTTTAGCTTCACGGAGATTCGATTTTGCTTCCATATTGACGTCAGAGCTTTGAAGTTGGTCCTGCCCAGAGCGAGGCGTCTTTTCATGTCCACTGAGTGATTATTGTCTTTCGTGATCTGGCTCCCCAGATATATGAAGCTGTCTATCCATTCTATTTCTGCTCCATTAAGCTTTATTTTTGGTAGGGATGGGTTATTGAACCTCGACACGCGCATGAATTTCGTTATATTCTCGTTAATTTTCATTCCGAAGGTTCATGTAAATACTTCCTGTAACTACTTCCAGGTTGTCTGCTTTGGTTTGGAGTTCAGCGACGGATCCAGCGAGCATGACGATGTCATATGCGTATACCAGCTTATCGATTACGATCCCTTCTATCATTGCCCCATTGGTTGCTTCAACATGCGACATTGCACAATGGAGGAAGAGATTAAACATGTGAGGTGCGTGGATGCATCCTTGCAAAACACCAATAGAAGTTTGAAATTCTTCGGTCGTTCCCTCAACTGTTTGTACTTGGCTTTTGAACCGCTCATACATTTTACGAATAAGTGATAACATATTTGACGGGATGCCGTAATGCAGTAGTGTCATCCAAACGCCATAACTTCAATTAAAGTCGAAAGCTTGTTTGAAGTCAAAGAACAATTGAGTCAAGTCAATTGAAGTCAATGATAGAGGTCCTGACCGTATCCAAGGTATTTTTACATTGCTTGACGGATGATAAAAATCTGGTCTATCGTCGAGCGGTTCGCTCAGAAACCCGCCTGATACTACGGGATGACGTGACTGGTTAATGCCTTTATTCTGTCTAATAGTATCTTGGTCAACACTTGGCAGGTTGGCTTGTCAGGCTAATTGGACGGTAATTGTCACATTTGGCTTTGGACCCTTTCTTATGCAGAGGAATTATGGTAGCGGAATACCACGTTTTCGGGAAATATTCCCTGTGGGAGGCAGCTGTGGCAAGTTTGTGGTAGAGGTCTGTTACGACTTCTGAGTTGACTTTCAGGAGTTCTGCTTGCAATCCATCTGGTTCAGGCGATTTATTTGATTTTACTGACTTCAAGGCAGCTTCAACCTCGCTTCTGAGTGGTGGTGGGCTTGGTTCCAATGGGGAGATGGTTAAATTCCTAAGAACGGCAGGGTTAGAATTGATTTGGGGGGTTTAACTTTTCATGAAAATGTTGTTTCCTCTCTCTTATTCCTGTTGTGTCGTTGATGCGAGTCCCGTCCTTATTCAGGAGTACATTTGTTAGTGTAGTTTTGTGCCTCGACAGCTCTCGTATTCTTTTGTACATGTAATGGGTATAGCCTTTCCGGAAGTCGAGCTCGCATTGGTTACATTTGTCATGAATGTACGTGGTTAGAGCGCGTGTGATCTTCTTTTCTGTTAGTCGCTTAAGATGCTCTCTGCTTTCTGGGTCTTGTCTATTAGCGACAGCACGCTTCTCTTTGCGCAGTTGAATGTTCACATCGGTGATCTATGGCTTTTCAGAGCCATTAGTTCTTCCGAAGACTGTCTCGGCTATGTGTATGAAGGTCTCGGTGCTCTTGTCGACTAGGGCGTCTAAATCTATTTCCTCTGGATTCATTGAAGAGTTCTCTAAGAGATTTTTGAGAGCCAAATCGAGATTTATCCTGTAACGGTTGCAAGTTGACTCTTGTTTCAGAAGCTTAGTACGGAATCTCGGGAATTTTTTCTAGAATTTTGTTGCCGACTTCAGACAGAGGTGGAAAGATGCCATTACTAGTGCGTGATCACTGTCAAAGTCTCCTCCAGTAAGAGCGACTTTGTCTAGCGTGCTAGTTTTCCAGCGTTTCAGGACGAGTACATAATCTATGCAGTTTTTGGTGGTTCCGTCAGGCGATCTCCTTGTGACTTTTTGTCGCTTTCTGTCTTTGAAAAGAGTGTTGGCCACTACCAGCTCGTTGTCCCGGCAGTATTTCAGAAGGCACCCACCTCTTCTGTTTTTGGTACCATGTCCGAATTTTCCCATGACGTCTTCATTACCGTCGGATTTCGAGCCGACAACTGCATTAAATTTTCCAATAACGAGATTATATCTTTTTTGGAATGGAGTATTTGAGGCTTTGGAGTTGGCTGAAAAATTCCTCTGAGCTCTTTTAAATGGAATTAATTTAAAGGAATTAATTAAAATTCCACTGAGTTGGCTCTCTATTAAATGCGTGGGATAGTCCCAAGGATAAAGCTTCATGGAAAAATATGATTAATAGTGAAGAGTGTTCTCCGGATGTTGCTTGTAATTTGAGTTTACATGATTCTTTTAGTTATTATGTCTCTTTGTTTAGTTATATGAATAATAAATTACTTACATTTTTTCCGCAGAAAGTAAGACCGTTTCTACCATACCACATTCGAGAATCTGGAATTTGACCTGTGTCTTCAGATGATATTCGGTCTGCGCTTAAAAACGTTAAACGGTCTCCAACTATGGATAGCGATGGGATCTGTTTTCATTACTTTTCTTATGATTGCATTGCTATTATTTTCCGTTTACAATTACTATTCCAATCATCCCTTGCCGAATCGACTGTCCCGGATAGTTTTTTAGTGGAGTTTTTCTCCTCTATCCCGAAGCGAGGAAAAGACCTTAAAAATTTTAGTAATTATCGACCAAATACTGTTTTATATTTTTTTAGTAATTTATTTGAGCATTTATTAATACCCAAAATTAATTCGTTGTGTGATTTCACATCTCTGCAGTTCGGGCTCTGCAAAGGGTTCAGCTGCTCCCAGGCTCATCATATTCTTACCTGTCTTATGAAAGATGCTATAAAGACTAAGTCCTGTTTACTGTGTTACGGTTGATATTTTGGACGCTTTTGATAATTTTGTGCACTCAAATGCCTTTTATTGCTTGGCTACTTCTGGGGTTAGTATGCCAGCTCAAACTTCTTGAAATAGTGTCAAAAATGAGAAGTATAATATTAAAATCGCCATTTTTGGAAACCTTGTGAAGAAAACTTATGACTCAGCAGCTTGAGTAACAAGAAAAAATACTTCCTTTAAAAAGTGAACACTGATATGTCCACTTTTTTTTACTTTTTTCTTCCATAAAAAGGAAAAGGAAAAGAAGAGGACGACAAAAGCCACAAGTCACTAATTTAAGGCTAATAAGAAAAGAAAGATAAAAAAAAGGACGCTACGACCCGATAAGAAAAGCTTCGAACACAAAAAAGGGTTTGAACCCAGTTTATGTGTCCCCTTTTTTACTTTTTTCTTCAGAAAAAAGGAAAGAAAGGAAGAGAACAGCAAATAACATAAATCACTAATTTAAGGCTAATAAGAAAAGCAAGATAAAAAAATGGCCACTACAACCCTAAGAAAAGCTTCGAATACAGAAATAGGGTTTAAACCCAGTATTTGTGTCTGTTTTTTTTTTTTAGTTTTTTCTTCCTTGAAAGGAAAGAAAAGAAGAGAACAGCATAAAACACAAATCACAAATCTAAGCCTAATAAGAAACGTAAGACATGAGAAAATGGCAGCTACAACCTAATAAAAAAGGTTCGAATAAAGAAAATGGTTCAAACCGATTCTGTGTGTCCCCTTTTTTCTTACTTTTACCTCCTGAAAAAAGGAATGAAAAGAAGAGAACGTCAAAAAACATAAATCACCACCGCCATAAATGACCGCCATGACTGCATAAAAAAAAATTAATTGAACACAGAAACGGGTCCGGATCCGATGCGTGTGTCCACTTTTTTCTTTCGAAAAAAGGAATTGAAATATAAAAACGGCAAAAAACATAAATCACTAATTTAAGGCTAATAAGATAAGCAATAAAAAGAGATGGACGCCAAGACCCGATAAAATGCATCAAAAACAGAAAAGGGTTGGAGCCCAGTATGTGTGTTAGTTTTATTTTCTTTTTTTTCCGAAAAAAGGAAAGAAAAGAAGAGAACGGAAAAAATATAAATAACCAATTGAAGGCTAATAAGAAAAGCAAGATGAAAAAAAAATGGCCGCTGTGTTCCAATAAAAAAACTTCGAACACAGAAAAGGGTTCGAACCAGGTACGTGTGTCCACTTCTTTTTACTTTTTTCTTCCGAAAAAAGGAAAGAAAAGAAGAAAAGGGCAAAAAAATAAATCACTAATTTAAGGTTATTAAAGAAAGCAAGATTAAAAAAAAAAATGGCTGCTATGACCCAATAAAAAAGCTTTGATAATAGAAAAGGGTCCAAACCTGGAACGTGTTTCCACTTTTTTTTTACTTTATTTCTTCAAAAAAAGGAATGGAAAACAAAAGACGGCAAAAAACATAAGTCACTAGTTTAAGGCTATTAATAAAAAGCTATAAAAAAGGATGGTCACTAAGACGTGATAAAAAAGTTTCGAACACAAAAAAGGGTTCAAACCCATAATGCTTGTCTACTTTTTTATTTTTTTTTCTTCTGAATAAAGAGAAGGAGAAGAAGATAACGACAAAACATAAATCAATAATTTAAGGCCAATATGAAGAGCAAAATAAACAAAAGAAAGAAAAAAAAGGCGCTATTACCCGATGAAAAAAAAAACTTCAAACACAGAAAAAGGTCTGAGCCTGGTATGTTTGTCAACTTTTTTTTTACTTTTTTCTTCTAAAAAAGAAAAGAACAAATTGGTTAAAAACATAAATCAATAGTATAAAGTTAATAAGAAACTCTTTGGTATTTATAGTTGTAATAGCGTTTAAACGTTGCCTTTTTGGTCAATTGATCATCTTGCTTATCATTTCTTTAGCTTTTCAATGATCTAGTTCCAAATTAGTATGCTTAGGCATTCTTGAGTTAGGCCCTTTTGCCAACCTGTATGCACATAGCGTATATTAATGTTGCTCAAAATTATCCTCGGTATTCTCTGAAAGTCACTTGAATGCCTTTTGTCTCTTTGGAAATGAAAGATCAAACATGCCCACATTTCTCAATAACATATATCATATGTAAATAATTAATAAATTCCCTAACTTACAGCTCTTATCCTGACAGCTGTGCGGGTTTTGACATCCCCAAATGCATAATTACTTAATCTTCCAACAATGTTGAACATCATAGTTATCTCAAAATTTTGATTGAATATGTTTTTAGAAATGATGAGCGGGGGCGGGGGCTGATTGCCTTCCAATCACTTTTAATATTTATACAGGGCACTAGAACTTACAATTTTTATATTCAATTGAGCCCAACTTGAGGTTTATACGACCACCCATACCATAAAACTGTATATGCCAGGGGCGGATCTAGAAAAAAATCTTGGGGGAAGGGGGCACTGAACCAAGGGTGTCAATTTGATTCTAAATTCTTGGTTCAACCTGCTTAAGACCATAGGTAGGCTTGCCTTGTTTACCTGTCATCCTAGGCAATCTAATGGTCCTAAGTCAATTTAAGTTCTTGGTCAACCTGCCTGAGACTTTAGGCGGGCGTGCCTTTCAAAAAGCTAACAAACAAGTATTGGTCCAATAAGAGAGTCATACTTACTCCGGCTTTGCTCTGCAAAGTTTAATTTTCTCCACAGTCCTTGTAAATAATTCACGGTTCTGGTGTATTATTTTATTCTTTCAGAGTCCAAGGCATTCCTGACATCTTGATCCTCTTGCTTGAACGAAGCTAAAAGCGCTGCAGCTCTACACTGGTAGTTCATATAGTACTGTGACTTGGCATGTTGTATAAGTGCATCTTTTCCCCCAGACACAGCCGACCACCCTCCACCGCTATTGGAGTTTCTTATTATGAGACAAACACTGCACCAAAGATCCTCGTCTTCTTTGTGACGGCTCACCACAGCCAGGGAAACTGGGCAAGAAGCTCAATGTTAAGTCGACGAGTAACTTCATCCCCCTTTCGTCTTTGTATAGAAGTCGGAATTTCGGCTTCCATCTTTTCTTAAGAAAAAACGTAATATCTCCAGATATTAGTTGGTTCGTTTCTTTTAGTATCACTGCGAAACCGAAGTCAGAGGAGGGCATGATGCCGGTGTCAAGCAAGGAGCATGTAGTGCTACTTGGGTGTGTCATCTCCATCTGCTGCATATTGGTTCTTGTATTATCTCTCGATCCTTCTAGTAGCTGATCAGAATGTTTTACTAAGGATCTCTCGATCCTTCTGGTAGCTGATCAGAATGGTTTACTTCAATGTCTGTGTCGGAATCTTGGGGACAAGGCGGTGACAGTTTTTATCCTTGGCGAAGTTGGTAGACAGTGTCTCTGTAGTCGAATTTGTGTGAGAACTAGAGGCAACGGGTAACGGGAAACTTGAAGTTATCGTGAGAGTCTTTGAATTCGAATGAGCATCATGAACAGAGGGAAACGACAGACTTGTGGCATCTGAAAGAAATTTTGTTGTGTTTTTTTCTTGTTAAAGAAAACCCTTTAAAAATCCTAGTGAAGGTAGGCGACTCAAAATAATTGATATTTTTCTCAACTTTCGTCGACCGTAAATCCACAGTGTCTAAGCAAATTTGTTTATTTGAGTTAGCCTTTCTTCTAACAAATTTATAGGGTTTCATTAATTCTGTCTGATCAGTAGTTTGACCTCCAGTGCTCAGTTAAGTACTAAATTGTCAATTCTGAGTATTCATCTCGTTACAACCGGTTAGGTAATTTTTTTTTCTTCGTAAAATTCCCCGTTAAGTAGTGAAAAATAAGAAAAATATTCTCAAAAATACGCCCTAAGTAGAGATACAGCATTTTCTTTTGATGATATTGTTCACTTCAGAAATGGATGGTCTTGGATGTTCTACCTTATCTCAATATAGGTTGTTTTGCCGAAACACGGTCAAAATTCTGTTTTTAAAACGTGTATTGATAATTTACATCTTAACTCAGCGCCGAACGTTCCCAACTGGGCACACCTTACTTTAAAATTTTTATGACTAACACGGTAGCAGCTAAGGCAAATTTTAAATGCTCCTTAAACTGTCATAAGAATCAGACCTGGATTTGGTTTAGTTTCGTTCTCTGGATTTTTTTTTTTTTTAATATGGGAAAAATTATATTTTTGAAAGCTCTCGGTTTCTAATGGGTTACCTGGGAATGTAAGGGGTTGAAACTTCTTGTTTTAGTGTTTTGCTCTTCTATAATCACCACTCTTCCAATCTATGAAATAATTACACCAAAATATCTGCAAATAGAGGATGCAGTATCAGTGAACCAAAAGTCCTCCCAACCGGAAACGTTGGGCGTTTCGCAGACCTACAATTTTTCACATGTTTCGGTGCAGGCGATCACTTCTGTTTTGCAGATGGGTCCCAAGAAATGAGCTTCTATAAAGGAAGTAGCTCTCGGGGTAATAATAAAAAATATGGGAGCAATATCGGGGTAGTCAATGACGAAAAGGAGGGAGGCAAGGGCAAATATTACGGATTTATTTGAGGGGGGAGGGGTTTATTATTAGTCAAAACTTACCTTTTGTTTTCTGGATATTTTTACTAAATATCCGGAAATATCCTTCGATCCCCTTCGACATTCAGCCATTAGCCTTCGTCTCTTATCCATTCTATGCTCGTATCCAGACTGTTTCAATTTATCCATTTTGAAATTTTAGTTACAAAGCTACTTTTCAATCTAATGTCAAATTGTAAATTGACAAATAGCTATAACTTTCGGTGTTACCGAAGGTTTATCTGGTAACACGAAGAAGCACTGATTCATCAAAACACGAGTTTCTATGTTCGTAAAATAGGGGGAACCTAGCAGCAATCAAAAGATTTGTATGCCAATTTTGCAGATATAAACTGAACCAGCTGAAGATAAATAATTTTTGGTCGTTTTAAGTTTCAACTTTGCTCTTTACGTTCTTAGGAAAGCTTTTTTTTATGTTAATTGGGTAAATAAGCTATGAATAATTGACCAAATTGACAAGTTTACTACAAAAAATTGCAAAAAAAGAAAAATAACGGAATTGGAATGAGGGTGCCAGAAAATCTTGGGGTTCCAGGCCCCCCCACAGCCCCCTGGAACCACCCTTGGTAAATGCCCCCAGAGCATAAACTTAAAAACCCTTGCCCCTGAACCCTGGAGGATTTTGTCAACCTTGGAGGCACTGCTATATGTTCTTTGAACTTACTTTCGATGGCTATCTCAAAGTATTCATCAGATGTGTTTAGGTAAAAGAGAAATTCGGGGGAAGGGATGTTAGTTGGCTTCTATCACTTTTGACTCTTAAAAAGGGAACCAGAACCTTTAGTTTCTAATCAAATGAGCCTCCTCTAAAGTTTATGCAACCACCCCTTCCACAAAAATCTTATATTTCCTGGGGTATGACTCACAACCCTTTCCCCATGCTCTGGAGTTTTCAATCAACCATGAAGGCCTTGTTTTATGATCTTTGTACTATTTTGAATATAATGGCTATCTCTAAATTTCTCTTTGATATATATTGGGAAAAATGACCGGGGGGTACTAGTTAGTGTCCGACTCTTAACTGTCAAAAACGGCTTTAGAACTTCTTATTTCCAATTGAGCTAGTCCCCTCACCTCTTCCACAAAAACTTCATTTGTTAACAATGGGCAACTAGTATAACTTATAGCCCCTGCCCCTTAGGGCTTTGGGGATGGAGAAAGTTTTTATCCCCAAAGAGTTAATTCCCCATGTCCCAAAGACCTTTCAACCATGTTGAACAAAATGGCGATCTCAAAATTTAGTTTCGATATGTTTGGGGGAATAGTAATCGTAAGGGGGGGGGGCTTATTGCCCTCAAATCACATTCACTCTAAAAGAGGGCTTTTATATCCAATCGAATGAGCGCCTTTCGAAGATTATCTGACAATCCCTTCTCTACGCTGTGCCTTGGTCAGAAGAAAAGATTACATTGTCCTAACATCAATCTTTACTTAGGCAGGGCAATTGCTCTGCTATAATTTTTGCGAATATTGAATTACTAATGGGAATAGTCATTTAACAATTGACGTGTCTTCAAAAGCATTGAAAAATGGGAAAACAAAGTTTTAAATATTAATTGTCAAATAATAAGAGTAAATGTGCTATAAAATTAATAATGAATACTTCATATTCCTGTTGCTAATTTTTTTTACATTTTATTTTACAATTTAATTGTTTTACATTTTCCACGAAAAAACGAAGAGATAAAAAAAGATAAAAATGAATATGAACGCCTAAGGAGATGTTTTTTTTTTTTAGGTGAAAGCATTGAGAAGCACTTTCAATTAATGTTGATTCTATTTAATTGCCATAGAATTGTTGTCTCTTTTTTTGAAATCATGAGCTTTATTTTCTCTCCTTCTTTCCAGGGTTGTCCTAAAGTGACTAGCAAAACGCTCCAAATTGTAAAAAAATATTGTCCAAAGCTTCGGTACCTATATATATCTTGGGGTCTCTATATGTCACATAAATCCCATTTATTGGATACTCTACCGTTACTGAAGCTGGCTTCCGACTTTGATGAGGATTACAGTGATTTTTGATTATTACAATGATGGTTCCTTTGATTCCTATGGTAATTCCTAAGATTACTGTAATATTATTACTCTGACGATGAAGATTACTTCAATATTTTTTTCTCGTGATTTTTAGTTTTCCATTAGCACAGTCTCGCAAGCTATGCTTTTGCTGCGCTATCAGTACGATATTTCATTGTTTTGATAATAAAAGTTGTTCTACTACTACTAATCAATAACCTATATTATTTTTTCTATAATCATTGTAACTTTAACAGTGAAAGGTAGTTTTTAGTTTAACGGTCTTTCAAGCTGAGACTGTTCGTTGTGGAAGAAGTTGTGGCTGATCGTTTTATATAATTATCTTCTAAATTAATGTATGTTGTCCTTTTTTGTTTAAATCATAAAAAAAAAAGTTCTGAATGCGAGTAAATTGTTAGAAATATCAAAACTCGCTCCAATTTCTTGAAAAATCAAATAGAAAGATGTCTTAAGAAGCTAAGTAAGAAGCTTTTTAATATAGAAAATAAAACCGAAACTCATGTCCTAGAATCTGAAAAAAATTGTTTAATAGCAGCCTTGCAGACAAGGCTTTTCCTATGGTTGGTGTTGCCTGAAAAAATTTATTGCAGCGCCCCCTCCTGACTCAAATATACGTATGAAAACAAGAAAGGAAATAATAAATGAAAAGAGAAAAATCAAATAGGTGAAAAACGAAGATTTCGTCAGCCAGTAGCAAAATATGAAAAACAAGCAAATATTTCGACAAAGACCTCCACCAACTCGTCCTTTGTTTTTTTTTTTTTAATTTCATTCTATTTCAAATTTAATTTCTTTGTGGAAGGGATTCCGAAAACACAAATTTTTAGTTTTTAGGGCCAAATTTACCTGAGCGGGTCTTCCTATAAATATTGAGACAAGATTTCACTTCTAGTTTCTCTTCAGTCTGAGGAATATATTTAAACCATGCAAGCGATCAGGCTGTAAAATGGACTTTTAATCTCCAATTATTAAAAGTATTTTTATAATGAAGTGAAATACTATGTGGTGAAATGATTTATTTGCAGTATATTGTTAGGCGACTTTTTGTAAATCGCATTATTTTGATAGGATCCTATTTAGTTAATATTTTTCTAAGTTTTGTTTTTGCCCTTGCCCAGTCGTCTGTAATAATTACAAGTGGAACATATACCAGTTTTGTAACTTTTCAGGAGAATTGTTTAAAATCGAATGTCTGTGGGTATCATGCCATGGCTAATAGTAGAAAAGGCCAAGACGTAGAGTCCGATTGAGTGAGAGGCAAATCCGGCTTTAACCCCCCCCCTTCCTATTAGGATTGTACAAAGTTGATATCAGGTCATTTGTTAATAGATCGGTCCATCTATTATCCGTCCATGTGTCATTCCTAGGGCAGAAGAGCTAAGGTAAATAGTCATAGAACAAAGATAGTCATAGAAGTGGGATATATGTCAAAGAAAAGAACAATTTTGTCGGCTGTGGTCGTTCTGAAAGACGAAGCAAATAGCAATACCTGATAAAAAAAAACATACACCACTTAGAGACTTATGTATCGTTTTATATTAGTAAAGGTACGATTTAATACAATTCTGAGCGCACTTTTTAATTGATCGTGCTTAGTTTAGCCTTGACACATAGATAACTCATTTCCGACAAAAAAATTTCCTTTTCATTTTCATTTTTAAATCATTGTAAATGCAAAAGTTAAACTTTGGCGTAAAAGCGAAAGGTGGATTAGAATGAGTGTGATAGAGAAAATGAATAGAAATGAAATATACATAAGATTTTTATGAAGCAGAAAACTACATTAGAACATAAAATAAGTATTCCATCTACATAATTAGAGGGTTGATGCTTCCGAACATTTTACTATCTACCCTCTACAGTTGACTAGAAATGAAAAAGGCTAGTGCCCATTTTAATATTCAAAAGTGACTGGAAGGGAAAAAGCCCCTCACACCCATCATTTCTATAAAAACATATCTTCAAAATTTTGAGATAGCCATTTTGTTCAAAATAGTTAGACAATCCGAAAATTATGTCTTTGAGGATACACCTCCCTACATCCCTCAGGGAAAGAGCTGTAAGTTATAGCTCGGGGGTATAAAAGTTGGCTTATAAAAATGTTTAGAGGTCTTATAAAATTTGAAAGGGTTTTGTTCGATTGCAACTTGAAAGTTCTAGTGGCCTTTTTAATAGTTATTAATGATTTGAGGGCAACCTCAAGTCAGTAAAAACCCGAAAACCCCATGCATATCATTCTTCCCAACCCCTCCAATAAAAATTTTGAAACAGTGATTTTCTTCAGCATAGTTTAAACGTCTTGTAACTAAGTCTTTAAGGAGGACGATCCTGTCCAAAGCTCTCAGGGAAAATATGTAAGTTATGCTCCCGGGGCATGTAAAAATTCCATGTAAAGGGAGGTCGTTTACACTTCGGAAAAGGCTGACAGGATTAGAAATCTAAAGTTCTGGTGACATTTTAAAGATTCAAAGTGATGGAGGGTGATTAGCCCCCCCCATCTAGACACCATTTTTCATAAATGCATCTGATAAAAACTGTCACATCGCCATTTTGTTTTAAATAGCCCAAAGGGCATTTAACAATACCTCCAGGGTTGAAATAACCCACCAGATCCATGGGGCAAAGGTAAAGGTAAAGGATACGGCATTAGACTTTACAGTCCCTACCGGCGGTTCTTATCTCCGTTTCTTGGCCCTTCAGCCAGGAAGTGCAATGGGGGGTTGGGGGCCAACCATCCTGTGCTTTCGCACACCCTTCCTGTTTACCTTCTCCAGATTTCTCCAGGTACCCATTTAAAGCTGGGTCGACTCTGGCTAAGCTTACATGGGGCAAAGGTTTATGTTATACCCTTTTTGCAAATAAGGCTCTTATGAAATAAATGATTATACAAACTTCAGATCGGGAATTTCATTTGAAATCGTAAGTTCTTCTTTATAAGAGTCAAAAACAATCTGAGGGTAATAAGTCGCTCCCCCTCTCCATCCATCATTTCCCAAAAATAACATTTTATTAAAAGTTTGAGACATCTATTTTGTCAACATTTAGTTTCAGTTAGAGATGACATTAGGGACAGTTAATTTCTTATATAGGGATTTAAGACAAAATGGTTCTAATAGTGTACTTCTTTTTTTGATTTGACTCTAGTTTCAGGAATAATGGGGTATATTGTTTTTTACTATGGGACGAGATCGCTTTTTATTAGGCTGTTAGCAACCGCTGCGACCCAGATATCTAATTAAAACTCCTATCATTCTCTAAATTCTCTTAATTGGAATTGAAACCCCTATTATCTACAGATAATTTCTTATTCTTTAAGTTTTTGGATTTATGTCCTAAAACATCAAAGTGTTAGTGTTAATTGACTGTAAGAATGAAGCTACAAGGCCCAATAGTAAACAAAACTCTAGAAACAAAATTGTATTATCAATGGATATGTCATCGACTGATCAGGTTGATTCCAAATATATAAGACTTTTTAGACTTAGTTTAATCCATAAATGGCTAAGAATCTGCAAAAATTTGCCTGGTTTAGAAAGAAGGAGGAAGCATGCACTAATAGTCAAAGAATTCAAATTAAAATCAAACCATTAAATCATGCATATCAGAGAACCTTACAGTAGAGGGTTCAAGCCCCTACAAGTTTCTAAGTTTTGATTTGTAAATTCTTCCAAAACTCTTTGAAGATGTAATGTCCTTGCGTCTTTCACTTTCAATCTACATAACTGCTAAATTATTTAATTTTTCTTATTTATTGTTGATATTAGATAGTTTTTATTTGTTTTAGCTAGGAAAATGAATATTTCAGAACTTTCAAATTTTGTTTATTTTGATGGCAGCGCGGGGTCTTTACAAATGCGAAGCCCAATTGGCTCCAATCATTCCAATCGCTCTTTAGCCGACCCTGATTTTTAAAATCCTGAAGTTTGTACAGTTTCATAAATTAGGTGAGAACACTAAGTTTCTTATGTATAAAGTTACAGCTGAGCAATATATCGTGAGCACACTGAATAAGGTAAAAGATCAAAGAACAAAATCCTGAACGGATGATTTTTACCTTGTTTTACATCAATATCTTCATTTAAGCATTTACTATCTCAGAAATCTCTATCAGAGTTGCCACCCCCTAGTGATCTATCACTATTTCTAGTGATTGTTTATTTTGCCTGGTGATTTTTTTCTAGCTAGTTATCTATACTGATTTTTGTTCTAAAACTAGTGATGTCATCAAAATTCAGAAATTTTTCTCAGTATAGCTCCTAGATTCATGATTCAATCGAATAAATTATACAAGAAGATAACTATTTAAAAAAATGCAAAATGGTGATTGACAACAGTTCTTAGTATGTTCCAGATTTGGATTTACGCAAATATACTGCCTTTAAAACTGTTGACTTCCAACCGTAAATTCATAGCAGATATAGACCCCAGAGTGTGGTATATATCTGTGGTCTATATTTCAACCCGAGCAACATTTGCTCGGGTTGAATTTTTGTCTTCATATGAGTGTTTTTTTCTCCTTAAAGTACCACTTCTAAATTAGATTTTCTTCTGTTGAAACCTTTGAAATAGGAATAATTGATGGATGTAAATACACCCTCTATATCTGCAAATAGAAGAGAATTGGAATCATTGAAAAATAAAAAACCTTTTATTCATATAATATAATTTTCTAAATGAAAAAAGAAATCACTGAAAAAGAAAATAGGACTTGGCACTTTTTATATTAGGATTTGTAATATAGCCGGATAGATTAAATCAATTGTAGTTTGACGACTAAAGTCGGTTGAGAGTAAAGAGTGGGGGCTTTCCTCCGAAAATGGTATAATTATTTTAATTTTTACCACTAATACTAAGAGACATGATTTTCTCTTACTAGGTCGCTAGCTTTCACTAAAAAGCAGATTTTTACTTTTTTTTATTGTTTTAGTAAATTTACCTTCAAATTGTTGTAAAACCAATTCTTTATTAAGACTTTTTACTTACATAGGTTAGATAAAACATTAAAATGAAAAGATAAACTATATTATATTATTTTTTTTAGTATAAGTGTGTCATATCATCACACATATAATGATTTAATTTTTGTAAAAATTGCATTTTATTTTAATATTTCACTTAATATGGGCTTGAATTCATTTTTTCCTATAACTTATTTTAAAATAAAAATCGGAAAAAAAGCATATGGATTTTCCTCATTTGGAATAGTTAGAGACAAGCTTCCGAGAATAGGGTTACTAACTAAGTCAGATATGTGCCAGAGTTCGTTCTTCATTAGGTTTCAGCCATCTCTACATTCATGATACAGATGAAACTTAGATAGACCCTAGGCGTAATTGAATCGGACCCACGGTCCTAGAACTTTGGAAGAGGGCTCATTTCAATGGAAACTAAAATTTCTGGTGTCCTTTTTATTTGACCTAAACGATTGGATTGCTATAAGCCACCCCCACCCTTCCACGTCCTTTTTTCCTTAAAAAGTTGTTAGATCAAAAGCGTCAGATAGCCGTTTTTGTAAAGCTTAGTGGAAAGGTTCCAAAACTATACCTTTAGATTTAACATGACCCATGCTGCCGCTCAGGATAGGTTTGGCGATGAAAGTTTTCTAAAGATAATTTGCTGAGTACAATCAGGATGATGTACGATCTATGAAAACCAGTTCCATTGCCACCAAGACAAATAATGGGTGACGGAATGCATTGGACTTGTTTTCTTTGGGCTATATATGTGCATATTTGGAGGGTGGCTTAAATTTTGGGTTATATTAAATTGCCTTGACACCCCTTAATGTGCAAATATACAGAGCAAATTATATCTATATATATAAAAATAAGTTGTCTGTCTATGTGTCTGTCTGTGGATCAGGTGACGTCATGTTTCTGTGTTGACTGACGTCATGAAATTAGTTGTCGTCATTTTTGCTTTGACGGTGACGTCATTCAAGATATTTAAGACATATGTTCACGTAGAAATCTATTAATGTTTAAGTTTACAATGACTGATGAACTTTCAATGGCAAAAGCCGATGAAGATGCTCAAAGAGTCTATGCCAAAAAACTTGCTGCTGATAGAGAAAGTCAGAAAAGAAAGCGTGCCGAGGAACTACCAGAGCAACGCGAAAGCAGACTTGCTGCTAAAAGAGAAAGTGAAAAAAGAAGGCGTGCCGAGGAATCAAAAGAACAGCAAGGAAACAGGCTTGAGGCTGATAGAGAAAGAAAGAACAGAAAGCGTGCCGAGGAATCAAAAGAACAGCAAGGAAACAGGCTTGAGGCTGATAGAGAAAGAAAGAACAGAAAGCGTGCCGAGGAACTACCAGAGCAACAGGGAAGCAGACTTGCTGCTAAAAGAGAAAGTGAAAAAAGAAGGCGTGCCGAGCAATTACAAGAACAGCAAGAAATCAGGCTTGCTGCTGATAGAGAAAGTAAGAAAAGAAAGCGTGCCGAGGAATCACAAGAACAGCAAGAAATCAGGCTTGCTGCTGATAGAGAAAGTAAGAAAAGAAAGCGTGCCGAGGAATCAGAGCAACCTGAAAGTTATCGCCTGGCATTCAGGAACAACCCAGTCGATGATTATAGCTTGAGTAGATGTGTTCAAATCGGGACAATGTCTAAAATTTGTCCCTATTGCAAGGCCTTGAAATTCAATGGTGAAACAATGAGAATGTGTTGCGCCTCAGGAAAAGTTAAACTTCCTCTATTGGCTGCACCACCAGAGCCATTGAAGACTTTCTTTACTGGAACTACGTCAGAATCTAAGCGTTTTTTGTCAAAAATCAGAAAATACAACTCATGTTTCCAAATGACGTCGTTTGGACCCCAAATCGAAAATCCAGATCAATTTATGTCTACTTTCAAAGTAAAAGGGCAAATTTATCATAGAGCAGGGTCCCTTCTACCATTCTCAGGCGAGAATCATAAATTTTTACAATTGTACTTCATCAGTGATAGAAATTCTGAATTGAATGCACGTTGCGAAATTTCTCCCAACGTTGAAAGGACAATCGTTTCCCACTTGCAACATCTTTTCCACGAAAATAATAATTTAGTGCGTCTGTTCAAAACAGCCATCGATTTGATGCCTACTGATACGCGTAAAATTGTTATTTCCGCTGACAAAACGCCTCCTGGCCAACATGTGCGTAGATACAATGCTCCAACTATCGACGAAGTGGCAATCGTTATGGTCGGTGATCAGTTTTTACTTCGAAATATTATTCTTCATAAGCGAAACGCTCAGTTGTTAAGAATTGCTGAAACTCATCGATGCTACGATGCCCTACAATATTCTATCATTTTTTGGGATGGAGCCGACGGCTATCACTTTAATATTAAATTGATGAATCCAGCCACTAACAAAGAAATGAATAAGAAATGCAGTGCAATGCATTATTATTCCTATAGACTAATGATTCGGCAGGATGAAGAAAATTATATTTTAAAATGCCGTGAATTGTTTCACCAATTTGTCGTTGATATGTATGCTAAAATTGAATCAGAACGTTTGCTATATATCCGCCTGAATCAGACCAAGCTCCGCTCTGAACAATACATTCATTTGCGAGATGCAGTTATAAATGACGGTAATACCACAAACGTTGGAAGATTAACAATTTTACCTTCGTCATATGCTGGCAGTCCCCGTCATATGCATGAATATGCTCAAGATGCTATTACGTATGTTCGTCTCTATGGTCGTCCAGATTTATTTATTACATTTACATGTAATCAATCTTGGGACGAGATACTGCAGCTTTTACTTCAAGGACAATCGGTTTGGGCCAATTCTGGCTGAACTTACAGAGTTACATAACTGACCTTTGTCCCAAACCAAATAAACTGCTAATGCCAGGAATTAAACCTGTGCCCTTTGGATAAAGGATTCTCAACCTAGAGTGCCAGCCACTTAGGAAGGAACACAAATGTCACCAGAGAATAAAAATTATTTGGAAAAAGAAAATATTGAAAAAAAAAAAAACTCAAGTCATAGTTGCTCATTGCTGTCCCACAAACAATATGTATTTTATTAAGACAAATAAATTTTTAAACAGGTATCAACAAAACTCCATCAGGGATTGTATTTACTTAAGGTACAATCCAGCAATATGAATGCTTAGTTTTGTGATATTCTAGTCTTGAAATAATAAAAAAAGAGAAATTATATGTTCTATTTGTTTTCCACAAGCCCATTTGAGAAAAATCATTTGTGACAACAATATACCCATGGTTGGCTCAGAATCTCTCTAAAATGCTTTAAACTGAAGGAATTTTAAAAACAATTATACTCATCAGCAAGAAAAATATTAACATAACTCTCTAAACTTGGCACTTTTTAAGACAATTTTTAGCAAAGCAAATGCAAAACTTTAATGGTGTCCTATGTAATCTAAAAAAAAACCATTAAAATGTGTCAAATGAATTTTGATGTAAGATGCCTCACATACTTTTAGTTGAATCTGTGAAATGAAGGGCCAGGTATTCCTTTACATTTTATACAACATGTAAAAAGAAAAACAGTTGAAATTTTTTCACAAAAAAAGAAGCTTGAAGTAAAAAAAATAAATGTATTTTTAACAAAAGCAACTGACATCAATGAAATCAAATAAAACAAAAATTCATGGAGAATAAATAATATAAGCCATATATTTAACCTATAATGAGGTGGCATAAAAGATTATTTCTAGAATTAGAAAAAAACAGTGTTATGGCTTAAAGTTCTGCTCAATCAACAGGAGTTGTCTAAGGCCAGAATAATTAAGAACTAAGGCCAGAGAAAAAGAAACTGATAACCAAAAAATAAGGTAGGATTCAGGATGAAATTAATTCTAAATGTAGGTCTACATCTAGGCTATTTCATAGATGTCCCATTAGTGATTTAGGCATAAAATTTTAGCTCAGAATTCTACTCAAATAACAGGGATTGCGTTTTCAGAACTAAAGGCAGAGAAAAAGCAACTGGTAACTGAAAATTAAGGTAAAATGTTTTTTTGTCAAAATTTCAATAGGTATAGACCTGTCATGTCGGCAAATTTCAGGGCCCTCTAGAGGGAGAAAGAGTGGAGGTGGGAACTTTAAAATATCTTCCTGTGATATGCTTTAGCCTGTAGACCCATCCAAGAATGTTTCATTTTCCTAACCTAATCTAACCCCTTTTCAAGATAGCAAAAAGTCATCACAAAACTAGAATTTTACCACATAATATATAGATTAGAGGGGAGCAGTTTAAGTTCTCTGATACAAACAAATGATAGGTCTATATTAGGATTCAGGATGAAATTAATTCTAAATGTAGGTCTATGTCTAGGCTATGTCTTAGCTGTCCCATTAGTGATTTAATCATAAAATTTTAAATAGCGTAAACTATTAGAAAAGCTGCTTTTTGTTATCTTAGAGAGAGATTAGGAAAAGTAATGAGTAGAGGGAAAAAATACATCTAAAATTGAGATTGTTTAAATTGAAAATTTAGGGTAAAATAAGAAACAATGGTAATAGGAAATGTGCATTCCCAAGCTCTATTCCTAATAACACACCTTTCTAACTGATAAAAAACCTTCGTTCTGTGCATCAGAGCCTAGCCTACTAGCCTTTGAAAGCTAGGCCTAGCTCTCCAGAAAACCTTAATCTATATATATAAAAATAAGTTGTCTGTCTGTGTGTCTGTCTGTCAGGTGACGTCATGTTTCTGTGTCGACTGACGTCATGAAGTTAGTTGTCGTCATTTTTGCTATGACGGTGACGTCATTAAAGATATTTAAGACATATATGTTTAGCTTTAAAATGACTGATGAACTTACAACGGCAAAAGCCGATGAAGATGCTCAAAGAGTCTATACCAAAAAACTTGCTGCTGATAGAGAAAGTCAGAAAAGAAAGCGTGCCGAGGAATCAAAAGAACAGCAAGGAAACAGGCTTGAGGCTGATAGAGAAAGAAAGAACAGAAAGCGTGCCGAGGAATCAAAAGAACAGCAAGGAAACAGGCTTGAGGCTGATAGAGAAAGAAAGAACAGAAAGCGTGCCGAGGAACTACCAGAGCAACGCGAAAGCAGACTTGCTGCTAAAAGAGAAAGTGAAAAAAGAAGGCGTGCCGAGGAATCACAAGAACAGCAAGAAATCAGGCTTGCTGCTGATAGAGAAAGTAAGAAAAGAAAGCGTGCCGAGGAATCACAAGAACAGCAAGAAATCAGGCTTGCTGCTGATAGAGAAAGTAAGAAAAGAAAGCGTGCCGAGGAATCAGAGCAACCTGAAAGTTATCGCCTGGCATTCAGGTACAGCCCAGTCGATGATTATAGCTTGAGTAGATGTGTTCAAATCGGGACAATGTCTAAAATTTGTCCCTATTGCAAGGCCTTGAAATTCAATGGTGAAACAATGGGAATGTGTTGCGCCTCAGGAAAAGTTAAACTTCCTCTATTGGCTGCACCACCAGAGCCATTGAAGACTTTCTTTACTGGAACTACGTCAGAATCTAAGCGTTTTTTGTCACAAATCAGAAAATACAACTCATGTTTCCAAATGACGTCGTTTGGAGCCCAAATCGAAAATCCAGATCAATTTATGTCTACTTTCAAAGTAAATGGGCAAATTTATCATAGAGCAGGGTCCCTTCTACCATTCTCAGGCGAGAATCATAAATTTTTACAATTGTACTTCATCAGTGATAGAAATTCTGAATTGAATGCACGTTGCGAAATTTCTCCCAACGTTGAAAGGACAATCATTTCCCACTTGCAACATCTTTTCCACGAAAATAATAATTTAGTGCGTCTGTTCAAAACAGCCATCGATTTGATGCCTACTGATACGCGTAAAATTGTTATTTCCGCTGACAAAACGCCTCCTGGCCAACATGTGCGTAGATACAATGCTCCAACTATCGACGAAGTGGCAATCGTTATGGTCGGTGATCAGTTTTTACCTCGAGATATTATTCTTCATAAGCGAAACGCTCAGTTGTTAAGAATTGCTGAAACTCATCGATGCTACGATGCCCTACAATATCCTATCATTTTTTGGGATGGAACCGACGGCTATCACTTTAATATTAAATTGATGAATCCAGCCACTAACAAAGAAATGAATAAGAAATGCAGTGCAATGCATTATTATTCCTATAGACTAATGATTCGGCAGGATGAAGAAAATTATATTTTAAAATGCCGTGAATTGTTTCACCAATTTGTCGTTGATATGTATGCTAAAATTGAATCAGAACGTTTGCTATATATCCGCCTGAATCAGACCAAGCTCCGCTCTGAACAATACATTCATTTGCGAGATGCAGTTATAAATGACGGTAATACCACAAACGTTGGAAGATTAACAATTTTACCTTCGTCATATGCTGGCAGTCCCCGTCATATGCATGAATATGCTCAAGATGCTATTACGTATGTTCGTCTCTATGGTCGTCCAGATTTATTTATTACATTTACATGTAATCAATCTTGGGACGAGATACTGCAGCTTTTACTTCAAGGACAATCGGCGGTTCATAGGCATGACATTACGGCCCGTGTCTTCCGGCAAAAGTTGAAATCACTGACAAACTACATAGTAAAACTTGAAGTGTTTGGGTCAGTGCGATGCTGGATGTACTCAGTGGAATGGCAAAAACGAGGTTTGCCACACGCACATATAATAATCTGGCTAAATAAAAAAATTACTTCGAACGAAATTGATGATGTGATTTCCGCTGAAATACCTGATAAAAATGTCGATAAGGGGTTAAATGATATTATTGTAAAAAATATGATACATGGACCTTGCGGTGCACTGAACGAAAATTCACCATGCAAGGCCAAAGGAAGGTGCACAAAGTAATATCCTCGACTTTTAGTATCAAACACAATTACTGGCAATGATGGTTACCCACAATATAGAAGAAGATCTACTGAAGATGGCGGTAAAACAGCAATAATAAAGAAGAGTAACGGTACCACCATCGAAGTAGATAACCAGTGGGTTGTTCCATATTCCCCATTATTATCAAAAACATTTAATGCACACATAAACGTTGATTACTGTAACTCCGTAAAGGCAATCAAATACATATGTAAATACGTCAACAAAGGCAGTGACATGGCAGTTTTTGGCTTGCAGCCCGAAATCAAAGATTTCGACGAAATCGTACAATATTGATAATACCCATCCCTGGGATGGGTAAAGTATTGCAGCAATGCAAACTTATTATTTGGGATGAGTGCACAATGGCACACAAAAAATCACTCAAGGCTCTGGATCAATGCTTGAAAGATTTAAGAGGGAATTCGAAACCCTTTGGCAGCACATTAATATTGCTTGCGGGAGATTTCAGGCAAACATTACCTATAATACCTAGATCAACTCCTGCAGACGAAATGAATGCTTGCCTGAAAAATTCTAATTTATGGGCACACGTAAAAATATTAAAATTAACTACAAATATGCGTGTCCGATTGCAAAACGATGACTCTGGTCGAACATTTTCAGATCAATTGCTGGCAATTGGAAACGGAAAGCTCCCAGTAGACTCAATTTCAGGACGTATACAACTACTTGCTGATTTCTGTAATTTAGTGACGTCCAAAAATGAATTGATTGAAAAAGTATTTCCGAATATTCTAAAAAATTATAAAAATAATAAATGGCTAAGTGAAAGAGCGATTCTCGCACCCGAAAATATAGACGTCCACGAAATCAACAATATTGTTTTGACCAAGATTCGAGACCAAGCAGTCCTTTACAAGTCAGTCGACACAGTTTTGGAACCAAATGAAGCGGTTAATTATCCATCTGAATTTTTAAATTCCATAGATCTTTCAGGGTTTCCACCACACGTGCTACAACTAAAAATAGGCGTACCAATAATACTTTTAAGAAATATCAACCCACCAAAGCTTTGCAATGGCACGCGACTTGCCTTAAAAAAACAATGGAAAACCTAATAGAGGCCACAATCTTGACAGGGCCTTTTGAGGGTGAGGCTGTTCTTATTCCTCGCATTCCCATGATTCCAACGTATCTGCCTTTTCAATTTAAAAGATTGCAATTCCCAATTCGATTAGCATTTGCAATCACCATTAACAAAGCTCAAGGTCAATCATTAGAAAAATGTGGTATAGATCTTAATACTGATTGTTTTTTTCCATGGACAATTGTACGTTGCATGTTCGAGGGTCGGTAAACCTGACAATCTATTTATATGCAGCGACAATTGGACAGCGAAGAATGTTGTATATTCGCAAGTTTTACGCAGTTAATTTGTATTGTATCTATTTATCTATCTATCTATATAAAAACGAGTTGTGTGTATGCATGTTTGTTTGTTTGTAAAAAGAGCGTTTGCATTTGACGTCATTATTAGTACATACGGCTTTGTATATGCACAGACAATGGGAAAGCCAAGAATGTTGTATATTCGCAATTTTTACGTAGTTTAACTCCTGAAGACGAAAAGAATGCTTGCCTGAAAAATTCTAATTTATGGGCACACGTAAAAATATTAAAATTAACTACAAATATGCGTGTCCGTTTGCAAAACGATGACTCTGGTCAAACATTTTCAGATCAATTGCTGGCAATTGGAAACGGAAAGCTCCCAGTAGACTCAATTTCAGGACGTATACAACTACCTGCTGATTTCTGTAATTTAGTGACGTCCAAAAATGAATTGATTAAAAAAGTATTTCCGAATATTCTAAAAAATTATAAAAATAATAAATGGCTAAGTGAAAGAGCGATTCTCGCACCCAAAAATATAGACGTCCACGAAATCAACAATATTGTTTTGACCAAGATTCGAGACCAGGCAGTCCTTTACAAGTCAGTCGACACAGTTTTAGAACCAAATGAAGCGGTTAATTATCCATCTGAATTTTTAAATTCCATAGATCTTTCAGGGTTTCCACCACACGTGCTACAACTAAAAATAGGCGTACCAATAATACTTTTAAGAAATATCAACCCACCAAAGCTTTGCAATGGCACGCGACTTGCCGTAAAAAAAAACAATGGAAAACCTAATAGAGGCCACAATCTTGACAGGGCCTTTTGAGGGTGAGGCTGTTCTTATTCCTCGCATTCCCATGATTCCAACGTATCCGCCTTTTCAATTTAAAAGATTGCAATTCCCAATTCGATTAGCATTTGCAATCACCATTAACAAAGCTCAAGGTCAATCATTAGAAAAATGTGGTATAGATCTTAATACTGATTGTTTTTCCCATGGACAATTGTACGTTGCATGTTCGAGGGTCGGTAAACCTGACAATCTATTTATATGCAGCGACAATTGGACAGCGAAGAATGTTGTATATTCGCAAGTTTTACGCAGTTAATTTGTATTGTATCTATCTATCTATCTATCTATATAAAAACGAGTTCTGTGTATGCATGTTTGTTTGTTTGTAAAAAGAGCGGTTGCATATAACGTCATTATTAGTACATACGGCTTTGTATATGCACAGACAATGGGAAAGCCAAGAATGTTGTATATTCGCAATTTTTACGTAGTTTGAAACACATAAATAAATCTATCTATATTCACAGCTGGGACACAGGGACACAACTACAATGGCGCGTAACTAATATGGTGCGTAACGACTTACGCGCGCGGGGGGGCTTGGGGGGGCGCGAAGCGCCACCCCAACAGCTAGTATTTTATAAGCACAGACAAGATTATGCTACATACAAACTCGTAAATCTGAAGTAATCTCCAATATAACTGTATTAGTATGCTCTCTGCATATAATTTTATAAGTCTTGTCAGTATGCCTATATTCCATCTGAAATTTCTGAACTGAACTTACAAACTCAATAGACAGTTCAATTGCAAATAGAACTTGAATCCCACCCTCTTCCCAAGGGACTTGATAGGCTTCCTTAGAAATATTAATCATACTACTCCACTATAAACATAGCTTATCTACAAAACCCATCTCAATTGAGGCACATGCACATGGTCGTCTGACGTCACAATCCTCAAAGAATCTTTTTATTTGGGGATAAGTGCCAGCCCACGGACAAGTAATCCTGAGCGTTTGAGGGGATAATCCGACTAACCTCTGACGTCATATGTGTCTCAAAAAACGCTTGGATTAATCAGATTAGTAATCGGACAAGTAAACAAACGCACCCTTCCAGTTTCCATGCTTTCTTCCATTTTGAAAACAGGATGTATTCCACGTCAAGGGAGATTAGGGTTGCCGCTGGGTAAAAAAATTACTAGAGACTTAAAATAAAAATCACTAAACCAGCTTGTAAATCCCTTGATAAATGACTAGAGATTACTATAATTACAATTTTTTTTATTATTGTAATTAATCAATTTTTTGTATCCGTACTATATTTATACATAAGCATCTACAGGAAGGGGGTAAAATTACTCCCAGGTGTGGAACAATTTCTAGATATATCTTTTGTATTTTCTCAAGCGAAAATTACCCTTGAAATTTTGAAAAACACCCTTTTGTATTTTTTAAACAAAATCCTTGCTTCCTCCCTGTATTTTCCTTATCTGATACCCTTGGCTTTTACCTGCACACTGAAAATTGGTTATTAGGGATCTAATCAAAATAATTATTTTGCTTTTTAATTTTTTTTTCTTATCGACCCAAAACCACAGTTTTTATCCAAAAAATTATCGAGAATTTTTTTTTCCTCTATTTGAGGTAGTATAATAATTGGGACACCAGTGAAAATTTTGCAAACGGCACTTTTATATTTTCATGAATTAAATGTGCCTTACTCTTCACAGATTTCGATAAGCACAGGTTAGGTTGCTTCTTTAAGAAATGAGGTACTTCTTACTTATATGGAACACACCCAAGAAGTAAAGTTATGTTAATCCTAGTGAAACAAGCCAAATATGATGAAAATATAATTCTTAATTTATATACTAACTAGCTGTTGGGGTGGCGCTAGTAACCTCCAACCGGTACGACTCTAGTTCGTCATTGTAAAAAGACCCGTTTGCATGGAGCATAAATGGGAGACAGTAACAACGGCCATCAAAGGGGTAACAAACAAACAAACATGCATACACACAACTCGTTTTTATATAGATAGATAGATAGATAGATAGATACAATACAAATTAACTACGTAAAACTTGTGAATATACAACAGTCTTCGCTGTCCCATTGTCTGTGCGTATAAATAGATTGTCAGGTTTACCGACCCTCAAAGATGCAACATACAATTGTAAATTGGTAAAGCAATCTGTATTAAGATCTATACCGCATTTTTCTAGTGATTGCCCTTGAGCTTTGTTGATGGTGGTTGCAAATGCTAATCGAATTGGGAATTGCAATCTTTTAAATTGAAAAAGCAGATCCGTTGGAATCATGGGAATGCGAGGAATAAGAACAGCCTCACCCTTATAAGGCCCTGTCAAGATTGTGGCCTCTATTAGGTTTTCCATTGTTTTTTTTTACGGCAAGTCGCGTGCCATTGCAAAGCTTTGGTGGGTTGATAATTCTTAAAAGTATTATTGGTACGCCTATTTTTAGTTGTAGCACGTGTGGTGGAAACCCTGAAGGATCTATGGAATTTAAAAATTCAGATGGATAATTAACCGCTTCATTTGGTTCCAAAATACAAATTAACTGCGTAAAACTTGCGAATATACAACATTCTTTGCTGTCCAATTGTCGCTGCATATAAATAGATTGTCAGGTTTACCGACCCTCGAACATGCAACGTACAATTGTCCATGGGAAAAACAATCAGTATTAAGATCTATACCACATTTTTCTAATGATTGACCTTGAGCTTTGTTAATGGTGATTGCAAATGCTAATCGAATTGGGAATTGCAATCTTTTAAACTGAAAAGGCAGATCCGTTGGAATCATGGGAATGCGAGGAATAAGAACAGCCTCACCCTCAAAAGGCCCTGTCAAGATTGTGGCCTCTATTAGGTTTTCCATTGTTTTTTTTACGGCAAGTCGAGTGCCATTGCAAAGCTTTGGTGGGTTTATATTTCTTAAAAGTATTATTGGTACGCCTATTTTTAGTTGTAGCACGTGTGGTTTTTGGGTGCGAGAATCGCTCTTTCACTTAGCCATTTATTATTTTTATACTTTTTTAGAATATTCGGAAATACTTTTTCAATCAATTCATTTTTGGACGTCACTAAATTACAGAAATCAGCAGGTAGTTGTATACGTCCTGAAATTGAGTCTACTGGGAGCTTTCCGTTTCCCATTGCCAGCAATTGATCTGAAAATGTTTGACCAGAGTCATCGTTTTGCAATCGGACACGCATATTTGTAGTTAATTTTAATATTTTTACGTGTGCCCATAAATTAGAATTTTTCAGGCAAGCATTCATTTCGTCTGCAGGAGTTGATCTACGTATTATAGGTAATGTTTGCCTGAAATCTCCCGCAAGCAATATTAATGTGCTGCCAAAGGGTTTCGACTTCCCTTGCAAATTTTTCAAGCATTGATCCAGAGCCTCGAGCGATTTTTTGTGTGCCATTGTGCACTCATCCCAAATAATAAGTTTGCATTGCTGCAATACTTTACCCATCCCAGATGATTTGGAAATATTGCACGTGGGAGTTTCTGTAGAATGCAAGTTCAGAGGCAATTTCAAAGCGGAATGAGCAGTTCTTCCACCAGGCAGAAATGTTGCGGCTATTCCGGACGACGCAATTGCCAACGCTATATCATTTTTTGATCGAATTGATGCCAGAATCAGTTTTATCACAAACGTTTTACCAGTACCTCCTGGCGCATCCAAAAAGAAAATTTCTCCAACGTTGTTATCGACACAATGCATTATCGTATCATAAATGTCTTTTTGTTCCGACGTTAACTTGGAAATGTTATTTTGTACATACGACAATAGATCACTTGTACTGTAACTTTGTTCACGATCCAATTCTACACATGTCGAAACAGCAGCGATACGGTTAGGTGAAGGCATTCCCAAATCCTGAAGAGGTTTGTTTGCCATACGTACGCACAAATCTTCTATAATAACTAAAGTGTAGTTATAAATTTCTGATTCAAAATCAAAACTCATATCTGACGTCTCTAACTGTTTTCGATGGAGTATATCTTCGGACATTTTGGCTTATATTTTTCCCATGACTCTGTAGGAGCTGATGGAGAGCAAGTTGTTAAAATGATGCCAAACAATGCACGAATTTGACTTGGGGTTGACGTTTCGCACGCGTCATTGATGCAGTTATCCCAGTGTTGGTCATTCTCCAATAAATTCAGAGCTTGGCATGCACTACGGTAAGTGTCATGTATAGTACCATTTACAGTTCTCAAATACTCAAAGGATGTCGGACCGGGTACATTCACCAAAAGCAGGCGTAGAAAGAAGCATTCATGTTGATTGGGGTGAACGGTGTAGAGTCTTCCTATCGTGGTATCTTTGAAGATGGTAGGTTGGCCGTCGACTGACTTACCCTGTTTTCGACGTTCAAATACTTTATTTTTAGTATTCCACGTGTAATACGAAGGCACTTCAGTATACAGCAGTTTTTTTGCAAAAGAATCATTTTTGCAAAGCGAAAAAAAAGCTGTCAATGTTGTATCCGGTGGATTCAGGGCTCTTTGTTGCACGTTGGTTTCCGTGGAATAAACACGTTGACCATTCTGTAAATTTACCGCTAAGTGAACAACAGCTGGACTACGTTCATGTATCGGAAATGAAAGAATTCGCAAAACAGCTTCATTACTGCTTATGTATCTTCCAGCCTGATATTGTACGATTTCGTCGAAATCTTTGATTTCGGGCTGCAAGCCAAAAACTGCCATGTCGCTGCCTTTGTTGACGTATTTACATATGTATTTGATTGCCTTTACGGAGTTACAGTAATCAACGTTTATGTGTGCATTAAATGTTTTTGATAATAATGGGGAATATGGAACAACCCACTGGTTATCTACTTCGATGGTGGTACCGTTACGCTTCTTTATTATTGCTGTTTTACCGCCATCTTCAGTAGATCTTCTTCTATATTGAGGGTAACCATCATTGCCAGTAATTGTGTTTGATACTAAAAGTCGAGGATATTGCTTTGTGCACCTTCCTTTGGCCTTGCATGGTGAATTTTCGTTCAGTGCACCGCAAGGTCCATGTATCATATTTTTTACAATAATATCATTTAACCCCTTATCGACATTTTTATCAGGTATTTCAGCGGAAATCACATCATCAATTTCGTTCGAAGTAATTTTTTTATTTAGCCAGATTATTATATGTGCGTGTGGCAAACCTCGTTTTTGCCATTCCACTGAGTACATCCAGCATCGCACTGACCCAAACACTTCAAGTTTTACTATGTAGTTTATCAGTGATTTCAACTTTTGCCGGAAGACACGGGCCGTAATGTCATGCCTATGAACCGCGGATTGTCCTTGAAGTAAAAGCTGCAGTATCTCGTCCCAAGATTGATTACATGTAAATGTAATAAATAAATCTGGACGACCATAGAGACGAACATACGTAATAGCATCTTGAGCATATTCATGCATATGACGGGGACTGCCAGCATATGACGAAGGTAAAATTGTTAATCTTCCAACGTTTGTGGTATTACCGTCATTTATAACTGCATCTCGCAAATGAATGTATTGTTCAGAGCGGAGCTTGGTCTGATTCAGGCGGATATATAGCAAACGTTCTGATTCAATTTTAGCATACATATCAACGACAAATTGGTGAAACAATTCACGGCATTTTAAAATATAATTTACTTCATCCTGCCGAATCATTAGTCTATAGGAATAATAATGCATTGCACTGCATTTCTTATTCATTTCTTTGTTAGTGGCTGGATTCATCAATTTAATATTAAAGTGATAGCCGTCGGCTCCATCCCAAAAAATGATAGGATATTGTAGGGCATCGTAGCATCGATGAGTTTCAGCAATTCTTAACAACTGAGCGTTTCGCTTATGAAGAATAGTATCTCGAGGTAAAAACTGATCACCGACCATAACGATTGCCACTTCGTCGATAGTTGGAGCATTGTATCTACGCACATGTTGGCCAGGAGGCGTTTTGTCAGCGGAAATAACAATTTTATGCGTATCAGTAGGCATCAAATCGATGGCTGTTTTGAACAGACGCAATAAATTATTATTTTCGTGGAAAAGATGTTGCAAGTGGGAAATGATTGTCCTTTCAACGTTGGGAGAAATTTCGTAACGTACATTCAATTCAGAATTTCTATCACTGATGAAGTACAATTGCAAAAATTTATGATTCTCGCCTGAGAATGGTAAAAGGGACCCTGCTCTATGATAAATTTGCCCTTTTACTTTGAAAGTAGACATAAATTGATCTGGATTTTCGATTTGGGCTCCAAACGACGTCATTTGGAAACATGAGTTGTATTTTCTGATTTGTGACAAAAAACGCTTAGATTCTGACGTAGTTCCAGTAAAGAAAGTCTTCAATGGCTCTGGTGGTGCAGCCAATAGAGGAAGTTTAACTTTTCCTGAGGCGCAACACATTCCCATTGTTTCACCATTGAATTTCAAGGCCTTGCAATAGGGACAAATTTTAGACATTGTCCCGATTTGAACACATCTACTCAAGCTATAATCATCGACTGGGCTGTACCTGAATGCCAGGCGATAACTTTCAGGTTGCTCTGATTCCTCGGCACGCTTTCTTTTCTTACTTTCTCTATCAGCAGCAAGCCTGATTTCTTGCTGTTCTTGTGATTCCTCGGCACGCTTTCTTTTCTTACTTTCTCTATCAGCAGCAAGCCTGATTTCTTGCTGTTCTTGTGATTCCTCGGCACGCCTTCTTTTTTCACTTTCTCTTTTAGCAGCAAGTCTGCTTTCGCGTTGCTCTGGTAGTTCCTCGGCACGCTTTCTGTTCTTTCTTTCTCTATCAGCCTCAAGCCTGTTTCCTTGCTGTTCTTTTGATTCCTCGGCACGCTTTCTGTTCTTTCTTTCTCTATCAGCCTCAAGCCTGTTTCCTTGCTGTTCTTTTGATTCCTCGGCACGCTTTCTTTTCTGACTTTCTCTATCAGCAGCAAGTTTTTTGGTATATACTCTTTGAGCATCTTCATCGGCTTTTGCCGTTGTAAGTTCATCAGTCATTTTAAAGCTAAACATTAATAGATTTCTACGTGAACATATATGTCTTAAATATCTTTAATGACGTCACCGTCATAGCAAAAATGACGACAACTAACTTCATGACGTCAGTCGACACAGAAACATGACGTCACCTGACAGACAGACACACAGACAGACAACTTATTTTTACATATATAGATTAAGGTTTTCTGGAGAGCTAGGCCTAGCTTTCAAAGGCTAGTAGGCTAGGCTCTGATGCACAGAACGAAGGTTTTTTATCAGTTAGAAAGGTGTTTTATTAGGAATAGAGCTTGGGAATGCACATTTCCTATTACCATTGTTTCTTATTTTACCCTAAATTTTCAATTTAAACAATCTCAATTTTAGATGTATTTTTTCCCTCTACTCATTACTTTTCCTAATTTCTCTCTAAGATAACAAAAAGCAGCTTTTCTAATAGTTTACGCTATTTAAAATTTTATGATTAAATCACTAATGGGACAGCTAAGACATAGCCTAGACATAGACCTACATTTAGAATTAATTTCATCCTGAATCCTAATATAGACCTATCATTTGTTTGTATCAGAGAACTTAAACTGCTCCCCTCTAATCTATATATTATGTGGTAAAATTCTAGTTTTGTGATGACTTTTTGCTATCTTGAAAAGGGGTTAGATTAGGTTAGGAAAATGAAACATTCTTGGATGGGTCTACAGGCTAAAGCATATCACAGGAAGATATTTTAAAGTTCCCACCTCCACTCCTTCTCCCTCTAGAGGGCCCTGAAATTTGCCTACATGACAGGTCTATACCTATTGAAATTTTGACAAAAAAACATTTTACCTTAATTTTCAGTTACCAGTTGCTTTTTCTCTGCTTTTAGTTCTGAAAACGCAATTCCTGTTATTTGAGTAGAATTCTGAGCTAAAATTTTATGCCTAAATCACTAATGGGACATCTATGAAATAGCCTAGATGTAGACCTACATTTAGAATTAATTTCATCCTGAATCCTCCCTTATTTTTTGGTTATCAGTTTCTTTTTCTCTGGCCTTAGTTCTTAATTATTCTGGCCTTAGACAACTCCTGTTGATTGAGCAGAACTTTAAGCCATAACACTGTTTTTTTCTAATTCTAGAAATAATCTTTTATGCCACCTCATTATAGGTTAAATATATGGCTTATATTATTTATTCTCCATGAATTTTTGTTTTATTTGATTTCATTGATGTCAGTTGCTTTTGTTAAAAATACATTTATTTTTTTTACTTCAAGCTTCTTTTTTTGTGAAAAAAATTCAACTGTTTTTCTTTTTACATGTTGTATAAAATGTAAAGGAATACCTGGCCCTTCATTTCACAGATTCAACTAAAAGTATGTGAGGCATCTTACATCAAAATTCATTTGACACATTTTAATGGTTTTTTTAGATTACATAGGACACCATTAAAGTTTTGCATTTGCTTTGCTAAAAATTGTCTTAAAAAGTGCCAAGTTTAGAGAGTTATGTTAATATTTTTCTTGCTGATGAGTATAATTGTTTTTAAAATTCCTTCAGTTTAAAGCATTTTAGAGAGATTCTGAGCCAACCATGGGTATATTGTTGTCACAAATGATTTTTCTCAAATGGGCTTGTGGAAAACAAATAGAACAAATAATTTCTCTTTTTTTATTATTTCAAGACTAGAATATCACAAAACTAAGCATTCATATCGCTGGATTGTACCTTAAGTAAATACAATCCCTGATGGAGTTTTGTTGATACCTGTTTAAAAATTTATTTGTCTTAATAAAATACATATTGTTTGTGGGACAGCAATGAGCAACTATGACTTGAGTTGTTTTTTTTTCAATATTTTCTTTTTCCAAATAATTTTTGTTCTCTGGTGACATTTGTGTTCCTTCCTAAGTGGCTGGCACTCTAGGTTGAGAATCCTTTATCCAAAGGGCACAGGTTTAATTCCTGGCATTAGCAGTTTATTTGGTTTGGGACAAAGGTCAGTGATGTAACTCTGTAAGTTCAGCCAGAATTGGCCCAAACTTAACAGGTTACCTAGAGAAATCTGGGGTCAGTAAGCAGGAAAGGCATGCAAAAGTATAGGATGACTGGCCCCTAGCTTCCTATTGCACTTCCTGGCTAAAGGATCACCTGGTCCTTTACTGGGCTTCTGACTTAGCCATAGAAGCTTTCTTTTAAACCCATTAAACATAAGTACAAAGGAAGAAATGCCAGTAAGGTGGTCCTTCCTTTTCAATGAATTTTTGATGTACAGACAAGAGTGTAGGTCATAAGAGGAGGCTGATGAATGTTTTGCAAGGTTTAAAAATTTAGGGCAATTGCTCAGGTTGGCAACTGAGCACAAAAGTAAAATTTTGTGAATGGTTTTTCTTTGTGAATGTTATATTTATGTCATGTCCAGAATTTTAAAGTTAATCTTCATTGTTTTGTTTTAATTTCCAAGGCCCTAGGACTTTAGTGTATAAAAACCTACTTATGTCCATCCATTTTCTTTTAAACAGAGAGGAGTTCTACGTTTCCTAGCTTCAATAAATTTATATGCAATTTTGAGACCAGGGTTACGAAGTAGGTCAAAACTTGCAAGTGGAACTATGATATGACTAATTAATTTGTAAGATATGTATATCAATTTAAAGATTTAAAAAAATATGTAGAAAACAAACAAGACAAATAAATAAAAGTATCCTTTTACAACTATTTAATTAAGTGTAACAAATATAGATCATCCTAAGGTTGAAATGAGCAAAGCTTCAATTATGAATCTGTTTTCTTTAAACAGACTGAAGGGGCAAACCTCCAAGCTATGACAAATTCAATCTCACTTTGGATCTCTTTCCTTTTCAATAGGAACTTTCTTTGTATTTTTTTCAACCAAGTAAAAACAGTAGGGACATGATCAGGTATAAGTGACCTTCCACTAAGCCTACATACCCAGGGGAAAACTGTGCAGCTACACTAATAATTGGTAATTTTTTTGTTGTTCATATGCTTGATTTACAAATAAAGTGAACATACTCCTTGATGCCTTTTTATGTTTTTTACAAACATAATAAGTGCTTCAAGTACATGTTTTTGAGCTCTTGAAAATGACCAAAGTATACTCAAATAGTTTTTGGGTATAAAAAAGCTTAAAACATTGGTCTCAAACTTACTGTTTCATTATTAATCCATTTTTTACATGTATAATCTATGAGCACTGATTTTCCACAATTAAGTTGGATTAATAAATTTTACAATATTATGCTGTATTTCTTCTTCTTTGATGCCAAATTTTCAATTAAGGTACGTGTTTTTGGTCATTTTTGACAAAATAATGTATGTTTTTCACTGCCAAAATTTGTTAGGTTAAGTAAGGTCAAAAAGTGCTTAAACATGAAGTAGCAAAATAAGCAATTATTATATTTGTAAAGAACATACAAAAAGGCATCAAGTGGTATATTCACTTTATTTGTAAATCAAAATATGAACAACAAGAAATTCACCCCTAACATTCCTAATTTGCAAATATATAGCCCAAATTATATATTTCCAATGTTTTCTGCCACCTTTTACTTGTTTTTCCAGTTCTTATTTTGCCACAGTTGCCTTAATTAACAGGTACTAGGGTTGAGGGATAGATTGGCAGCATCAATAGAAAATATGTAATTTCAGCTTCCATATTAGAAAAGTTGGGGCTAAAGTAGAGCAGGGCTGCATGTAGAAAGCTATAATTATTATGTAAATTACAAAGAATCATCTTTTTTTAACAGGTTTTCTTCTATAGGTCTACAGGTCCTTCTCTTGGCTTATACCACATCAAGCATTATATAACCAGAGAAGAATAAGTAGCAAAAAGCTATATATACATAAGCACATGTTATTTAACAATGACTTCTCTAGTGCTTAACTATGACCCCTTAGTAATATTAACAAGAAATGAGTGTAAAACTGGTGCAAACAGTATTACTTGCTTTCATATAAAGTGAATGTACCACTTGATGCCTTTTTTATGCTCTTTACAAATATAATAATTGCTTCTACAGCAAATTCAGATTTAAGCACTTTTTCACCTCTTGACCTCTTCAAAATGACCTATAAATGGGGTCATTACAAATCTATAATAGTTTAGAAACAAATTTGGGCTATATATTTGCACATTGGGGGTGGGGGTAAAGCATAGCATATATTATATATGTAAACTAACCATTGCTGTTTTTTTTTTTTTTTTAATGTGTTTATGCACATCAAATTTTAATGAGAAGAGAAATCACCAGTGCAACAGCACACACATAAAAAAAATTCCAGCAATGGTTAGTTTACATATTTAATATATGCTATACTTTACCCCCACCCCCTGATGTGCAAATATATAGCCCAAATTTGTTTCTAAACTATTACAGATTTGTAATGATCCCATATATAGGTCATTTTTAAGAGGTCAAAAAGTGCTTAAATCTGAATTTGTGGTAAAAGCAATTATTATATTTGTAAACAGCATTAAAAAAGGCATCAAGTGGTATATTCACTCTATATGAAAGCCAGTAATACTGTTTGTACCAGTTTTACCCAATGGTAAAACTGGTACAAACACATATAGGTAACAGAAAAAGTGAAATTTAGTGTAAATGACAATCAGGATCTGGATACTGGCTCAAGGTGGCCAAACACAGGGCTATATAATTGGAGTTCAAAGAACGTGGTGATTTTTTAGTGAAAAAAAAACACTTCCCTGGCTAATTTAGGACTTTGAATTAAATAGCCTACCAAAATGTTCCTATCCTATGCAATTGAAATAGTTTTCCCTTCTCAGAGCATTAAGACAATTTATCACAATAAAAAATATCCAAAGCATCTTGAATGGAATGACTTAAAAGGCAAATGACATCCACAATTTGAAATCTTACAATTAAACTTCTGGCCACACAAATTGTATTAGGCTAGCCAGCTCTGAAATAATTGCTGAAGGTGTACTTGCCTGTAAAATTAGAAACAGGCCCGAAGTCCCAGCCTCTTCCTTGTCAGAACTTCACATAGCATTAAAGCAATAATTACACGTGACCAATGTTGATATTCTCGCGATTAATCTTGCCGTTTTAAGTGACACGTGGCCAGACAAGTGTTTGTTGCTATCTTTTAGGGGTTAAACCTCGATTAGTAAAAATCCCATTGGACAAGTAAACAAACGCACCCACTGTAATTATTGTATGGATTTTCTTTGAATTTATCTGAATTAATCCGTACAAGTTAGCATTTAAAATGGGAATGGATACAGCAAGATTTTCGGGAGACATTGATGGAGATCTTCTTTGTTCTATTTGCACATTTGTTTTGGAAGACCCTGTTCAGGTTTGTAGGCTATTCAACCATCTAACAGGCTACTTAGGGTAAGACGACCGGTACTCGGTCACTTTGTTCACTCTTCACACTTTTTGACATTCAATCTACTATAACTACTTTATTATACCACCTAGAAATTTGATTTTTCTACAGTTAGAATTGTCTCTGTTTTTTGAACAAGTAGGTCATTAATTTGAATAGTTTTGCTTATACAGCGCTACATATTTTTGAATTTAGCAAAAGCTATCAGTTCAGCTAATACTCGTCATATAGTTTCTCCTATTGACAAAGATATTACGCAATAATACAGTATCTAAGTCAGAGCCTTGCTATTTCTCGGTCACTTCCAAAAAACCTGGTTAGACATTCTTTGCTGAGATCTATGACTCAGGCCCTTTGTCTCGTTATTAGACATTTTAATGTTTTGAAATTTGTTATTTCAAATTGGATTTTCAGAGCGAAAATAGTGGATCCAGGATTTTCTTTGGGGGGATGGGGCACATAATAGGTGCTTTGATAAACTTGCGAACAAAGAAATACCTGCAATTAAAAGGGAATCTTGACAATTATGCGTCATACATAGGCCTAGGTAGTGGAAATGGTCTAAAGTGGTAAGGAGTTTGGCCTTTATTTTAATACAACCGGTTATATTTAATACATTATTTAATACAAACCGTTCAAACTGCTCAATGCATCAGCTCTTTGTCTCAATACATATTAATTTTTAAAAGGTCAATTATTTTTGGATAAATTTGAGAAATATGTTATTTTAAATTGGATTTTTAGAGAAAAAATAGTGGATTCAGGAAATTTTTTTTGGGGCGGGGGGGCGCATAATAGGCTGCTTGGATAAACAAAGAAAGGTACTACCCAAAGAAATACCCTCAATTTAAAGAGAGCCTCAACAATTGTGAGTCGTGGTAGGCAGTGGAAATGGTCGTAAATTTAATCTAAAATCGGGTGAGGGATAAAGTTCAAATAAATCTGTTGAAAGTAAGATGGTATAAAAATGTTGATACGAAAAATTAGTGACAAAGTTATTATGCAATAATACATATTCTCGTCCTGTCAGTCCCCGCTGTTATCTTGGCTATGACTCAGGCTCTTTGTCTCGTTAATATTTAAAATCAGTATTAAAATGCGATTCTTTTGATGTAGCTATTGGTATCAAAATTCCATTTTTTAGAGTTTTGGTTTCTATTGAGCCGGGTCGCTCCTTACTACAGTTCGTTACCACAAACTGTTTGATTAGACATTTTCATGTCTTGAAATTTGCTATTTAAAATTGGATTTTCCGAGAAAGAATAGTGGATCCAGGATTTTCTTTGGAGGGGGGAGGGGGCGCATAATAGGTTGCTTGGATAAACTTGCAAACAAAGAAATACCCACAATTTAAAAATAACATCGACAATTATGCCTTGTAGGTAGGTAGTGGAAATGGTCTAAAGTACTAAAGAGTTTCGCCTTTATTTTAATGTTTTAGGATGAAAAGAGGAGGTGATATGTCATATAATGCAGGGCTTTAATTGGATGAAAATAGGCAGTAAAGTGGCCACAGTTTCCTCACAAAAATTCAAAACTTAAATTAATAATTTTTGCACTTCTCATACAATTACTTTCTATTATACAAATCCCCTAAAAAACAACTAGGTTATGTTGTAAAAGCCACCCCTCTTGGCAAAAAAAAAAGCAACACAAAAAACCAAAACAGACTGCCAAAAAAGTAATGATAGGCCTATCAATTTCTTTTTCTCAGTGCCAAGACTCAAAAACAAAATTTTTTGACAGTAAAAAGAACTAAATATTTTCCTTTTCAGTCCCATTGTGACAGCACAATCCTGAAATATCATTTTGACAGCCTAAAGAAGTTAGGATTTTAGATTTCTCCTCCTTGTTATTATGAAATGAAGATTTTCGCCTTGCAGTTGGCTTTTGCGGTAATAGGAACAGATTCTGTTGATAACCCTAAATTTAATTAAATACTTTTTGGCGGTATGTGACATTAGTAGAATCTAACAAAGACCACAAAAAGTGACTAAAGTTTTGTTTCAAACTTTTTTTCAAAAAGAAACGGTCTTAATATTGAAAAATTTGTGAAAAACTCAACTATTAAAAATCAATTACAAAGAAAATTTACTTTCGTCCGGACCAAAATCAGAGCAAGCAGTCCCAACCACAAATTCAACACCATGTCATGGGGGTGCGCCCCTCGCCCTTATTGGATCCGCCCCTGTTCAGATTGAAAAATCTAGCTGTTATTTGAAGACTGGGCTGCTTTGAGGTGAAGATGCTTACATGAATGAATTTCAGATGCTTAAAACAAAATTAATTTATCTTAAAACCATATAACATGTATATGAAAGGGATTGTCCCTCCCTCAACGCCCCGCTCTTTATGGTTAAACTTTGTATAAGAATTCTAGCAGATTCCCCTGTTGTAAAATTTCTCATGAGAAATTTACCCCCTAGAAACTTGCCTCACATGGGAAATTCTCCCCGTGAAAAATTTCACTAGCAGAAAATCTCCCTACTCAAAAAATGTATGTATACTTCCCTATAATAGACAACGTAGGCAAAAAGGCAAATTTTGTAACTTAGACCAATTCCCAGGAGGATCGGGGTATCTTGAAAGGTATAATTGTTTGGCTTTTCAACTATTCTGAACAGAATAATACTTCTATTACTAACAAATTACCGCAGCACCAAGCCGCCTTAGGTCGACACGGCTAAGCTCAGTCCTCTTCCATCCCAATCTATTCAAAGCTTCCCTCTTTACACTCTCCCAGAAAATTCCCATTTCATTTAAATATGTCTTTATGAAATCTCCCACCCCACCCGCAGATGACCAGCTTTCTGTTTAGCCCTAGACGGTCGGTCAAAAATAACAATCTTCGGTAATATGTCATCCTTCTTCCGCAAAGCGTGCCCTAGCCATCTTAATCTTTCATTACAGCCATAGAAAGCAGGATAATATTCTCGAAATTTTGATTGGACCATTCTTATAAAAAAAATTCTAGGGTTGGATTTCTTCCAGAATTTTTTTTGCATAAGCTACGATTCCACCTCAAAATAGCCTACTCCTTTTGCATACTTATATTTGAAGAAATACCTGTTTTCACTTAAGTTATGACCCTTTTTAAGATCACGAGGGACCCCAATGTGTGGCAAATATTTTCGGGAAATCCCCCTCTCCCCAATGAAAAATTTCTCTCACAGAAATTTTCTCTATTGAAAATTTTATGAAGAACTTAAAGTCAAAAGTGATTGGAGATCTATGAGTCATGGAAGTAATTTCTGGGTGTAAATACTCCCCCCCCCCCGAACAGAAAATAGAATCATTGTTTAAACACTTTCAGAAACGCATAGGCTTATTAGCCTATTAGGAGCAACCCCCCTATAAGGGAGCAATTTGGAGCAACCCCCCTCACGTAATATGCTAATATATGTTCGTTTTAAAATCTAATGTTGGTCCTTACTTCCTTTTGAAAAAATTGTTCTCCGTTCTCTCTTTCAAATTGTAAGTTTGAATTGCAATCGCTAAAATTTAATTAATTACTCAGACAACACTAAAATTAAAAAAGATTTTTTCAGTTGCTAGCCAGCAAAACAAATGAATTTATAATGAGATCTATAACTCAGTAGAATGAACGGGAATGACAACGAGCTATTGTTAATCTGTTTCATTTCAAGAGGTCTACGATCACTTAGATAAACTTGCGAACAAAGAAATACCCGCAATTTAAAGCGAACCTCGACAATTATGCGTCGTAGGTATTGGAAATGGTCTGAAGTGCTAAACGAGTTTCGCCTTTATTTTAATGTTTTAGGATGAACAGAGGAGGTGATATGTCATATAATGCAGATCTTTAATTGGATGAAAATAGGCAGTAAAGTGGCCACCATTTCCTCACAAAAATCCAAAACTTAAATTAATAATTTTTGTACTTCTCATGCATTTACTTTCTATTATACAAATCCCCTAAAAAACAACTAGGCTCTGTTGTAAAAGCCACCACACTTCACACGAAAGCAAACCCAAAAAACCAAGACAGACTGCCAAAAATGTAATGATAGGCCTATCAATGTCTTTGCCTCAGTGCCATAGCAAGACTCGAAAACAAATTTTAGACAATAAAAAGAAGAAAATATTTTGCTTTTCAGTCCCGTTGTGACAGCACAATCCTGAAATATCATTTTGACAGCCTAAAGAAGTTAGGATTTTAAATTTCTCCTTGTTATTACGAAATGAAGATTTTTGCCTCGCTGTTGGGTTTTGCGGTAATACGCAAAACCCGCAAATTTAATTAAACACTTTTTGACGGTATACAACAATAGTGAAATCTAACAGAGACCATACAAAGTGACTAATATCTTGTTTCAAACTTGTTTGCAAAAAGAAACAGTCTTAATATTGACAAATTTATGAAAAACTCAACTATTGAAAATCAATTTAAAAAAAAAATCACTTTCGTCCAGATCCAAACTAGAGGAAGCAGTTCCAACCACAGATCCAACACCATGGCATGGGGGTTGCACCCCCGTAACCTCCTTGGATCTGCCCCTGTTCAGATTGAAAGATATAGCTCTCATTTGAAGACTGAGCAGCTTTGAGGCGAGGAGGCTTACATGAATAAACTTCAGAAGTTTGACTTTCTCTCAGCTCCATTTTTTAAAACAGTAAAAAAAAACTTTAACGTAAAGAGTGGGGTGTTGAGCAGGGAACAGCCCCTTTCATGTACGGAGTAATTTCTATTCGTTTTAAGTTTTAATGTCGCTCCTTACTTTCAGTTAAAAATAACTTATTTTTTATTTAATTTCTGAACGTTTTTGAATCAATGCATGTTTTGGTTTTGGCTCTCCGCACATGAATAATTAGAACAAAATTTGTATATTAATTTATGTTTTTGGCTAAATGATTTTCTCATAGTTTTGATTGGACTATTCTAAGAAGAAAGGAGCGGGGGAGTAGACCTAGTTACCCTCCAGTTTTTTGGTTACTTTGGCTAAAAAGGCAACTAGAACTTTTAATTTTACGAACATTTTTATTAGTAAAAATATTCGTAACTTACGAATTAACTTACGAAACGAGCTTCTATATTCGTATACGTATATGAGGGGGTTCGCCCACTCGTCAATACCTCTCTCTTTACACTAAAGCTTAAATTTTGTCCCAATTCCTTAAGAATGACCCCTGAATCACAAAGGCCGTAGAATAAATAGTTGATTACTTTAGCGTAAAGAGCAAGGTATTAGGAGAAAGTGAACCCCTCACGTGCGTAATAATTTTACATTTTAAGACATTAATTAATTTTACATTATTTTGAAGTAATTAATTTTACAATTTTACATTTACATTTACAATTTAACATAAACATTTTAAGTTTTAATGCTGGTCCTTACTTTCAGTTGAAACAACTTTTTCATATTTATTTTTTCTTTTTTAATGCAAAAAATCCTTCATGGAAATTTTCTTCCACCATGAAAAATTACTCCAAGGTAAGTTCGCGTGGGAGGGAGCCTAGGTGTCCTCCGATATTTTTGGTCACTTAATTCCGTTAGAATTTAATTTCCGTTAGAATGAGCCCTCTCGCAACATTCTAGGACTTCTGGGTCGATACGATCACCCCTGGGGAAAAAAAAAAAAAAAGAGAAACGCGCGTCCGTGATCTGTTTTGTGGCAAAATATTCAAAATTCCACATTTTGTAGGTAGGAGCTTGAAACTTCTTCTGTAGGGTTTTCTGATACGCTAAATCTGATGGTTTGATTTTCGTTAAGATTCTATGACTTTTAAGTGGTACTTCCCCCTATTTTCTAAAATAAAGTAAATTTTCTCAAACTCGTAACTTTTGATGGGTAAGTCTAAACTTGATAAAACTTATGTATTTAAAATCAGCATTAAAATGCAATTCTTTTGATGTAACTATTGTTATAAAAATTCAGTTTTTTAGTTTCGGCTACTATTGACCCGGGTCACTCCTTACTACAGTTCGTTACCACGAACTGTTTGATTAGCCATGGTTTGACGTCAGCAACTATTCGATTTTAATTCATTGGATCTCTTGAATTCTCTTGAAATTTTTTCTTGAATTTACTGGTCATTTTGGGATAAACATGAAAACAAGAACTAAGAGCTCATATGGCACTTGTGACAAGGTCGGAAGAGCCAAGAGCTCATATGGCATGAGCTCTAGCAAAAGTCTAAGAATCAATAGATTGTTTTAAAAGGAAAATCAGAGGCTTAATGCCGGTTGGGATTTAAAATAAGAGCTCTGAGTCACGAGGTCCTAAATATCAAAATTCATTAAGATCCTATCACCTACTCGTACGTTAAAAATACCTCAATTTTTCTAATTTTTCCCCTCCCTTCAGCCTCCATATGGCTGAATCGGGGAATCAAGGAATTCAAATCAATTTGTACTGTTCCCTGACACGGCTACCAATTTTCATCGTCCTAGCATGTCCAGAAGCACCAAACTCGCCAAAGCACTGAACCCCACCACCTAACTCCCCCAAAGAGAGTGGATCCAGTCCGGTCACGTCACTCACGTATCTACGACATTTATAAGCGTTTTCCAAGAATTCCGGTCTCCCCCTAATATCAACAGATTTGGTCAGGATTTGAAATAAGAGCTCTAGGACATGAGTTCCTTCTAAATATCAAATTTCACTAAGATCCAGTTAAAGATACCTCAATTTTTCTAATTTTTCCAAATTAATAACCCCCAGGTCCCCCAAAGAGAACGTATCCGTACCAATTATGTCAATCTCGTATCTATAACTTGTGCATATTCTTTCCACCAAGTTTTATCCTGATCTCTCCGCTTTAACCGTTTTCCAAGATTTCCGCCCCCCCCAATGACACTGGATCCGGTCGGGATATAAAATAAGAGATCTGAGTTTCAAGGTCCTTCTAAATATGAAATTTCATTAAGATACGATCACTCTTTCGTAAGTTAAAAATACCTCATTTTTTCTAATATTTTAGAATTAAATCTCCCCCCCAACTCCCTCAAAGAGAGCAGATCCGTCCCAGTTATATTAATCCCGTATTTAATACTTGTGCTTATTTTTCCCACCAAGTTTCATCCTGATCCCTCCACTCTAAGCATTTTCAAAGATTTTAGGTTCCGCCCCCCAACTTCCCCTTCCCCGGATCCGGTCAGAATGTGAAATAAGATCTCTGAGACATGATATCCTTCCAAATATAAAATTTCATTAAGATCCGATCACTCCTTCGTAAGTTAAAAATAATTCATTTTTCTAATTTTTCAGAATTAACCCTCCCCCCCCCCGCAGCTCCCCGAAAGAGAGTGGGCCCATTTAGGTTATGTCAATCATGTTTCTAGGACTTGTGCTTATTTTTCCCACCAAGTTTCACCCCAATCCCTCCACACTAAGCGTTTTGCGAGATTTTAAGTTCCCCCCTCAATTCCCCCCAATGTCACCGGATCCAGTCAGGATTTAAAATAAGAGCTCTGAGACACGATATCCTTCCAAACTTCAAATTTCATTAAGATCCGATCACTCCTTCGTAAGTAAAAAATACCTAATTTTTTCTATTTTTTTTAGAATTAACCCTCCCTCCCAACTCCCCCAAACAGAGCAGATCTGTGCCGGTTATGTCAATAACGTATCTTGGAGTTCTGCTTATTTTTCCCACCAAGTTTCATCCCGAACCCTCCACACTAAGCGTGTTCCCAGATTTTAGGTTCCCCCCTCCAACTCCTCCCAACTTCACCGGATCTGGTCAGGATTTAAAATAAGAGCTCAGAGACACAATATCCTTCCAAACATCAAATTTCATTAAGATCCCATCACACGTTCGTAAGTTAAAAATACTTCGTTTTTTCTATTTTTTACGAATTAACCGGCCCCCCACTCCCCCCCCAGATGGTCGAATTGGGAAAACGACTATTTCTAATTTAATCTGGTCTGGTCTCTGATACGTCTGCCAAATTTCATCGTCCTAACTTACCTGGAAGTGTCTAAAGTAGTAAAACCGCGACAGACCGACAGAATTTGCTATTGCTATATGTCACTTGGTTAATACAAAGTGCCATAAAAATATAGGCTATCAATGATAGCAAGACCGAACCCAGGAACCAGGACTAGGTCCCCTCCCTCTCCCTCCAAAAAATGTTTATCCAACACAAAAAGATGTTTAAAGCATAAAACATGTGAAATCCAACATTTTATGTATAAAACGTTTTATGGTCGGGTGGAGGGGGATACGTGGGAGGATCCTTCCAAGGGGTGGATTTATCACGGGGAAGCGCATTTCCAAAAAGGGGATGCTGGATTTTCCAGCTCTATTTGAAAAAAAAAAACATTTTTGGTTACTTTTTAAGTAACCAAAAAATTCGAGGGAAATTAGGCCACCTCCCCCGCCCCTTATTGATCAAAATTGTCCGATCAAAAGTTTGAAAACACACTTTAGCCATACAAAAATAATATGCAAATTTCGTTTTAATTATTCAGTTACGATGAGCCAAAATCAAAATCTACATTAATTCAAATGCGTTCAGAAATTAAATAAAAAAAGTTTGTTTCCGTGAAAGTAAGGAGCGGCATTAAAACTTAAAACGGATAGAAATGACTCCGTATATAAAAGGGGCTGTCCCCTCCTCAACGCCCCGCTCTTTATGCTAAAGTTTTCTATTGTTTTAAAAAGTACAACTGTGACAAAGAGTTAAATTTTAGCGTCAGGAGTGGGGGCGTTGATGAGGAGACAGCCCCTTTCATATGCTGAACCCATAAAGGAGGATGAAGGGATTAGACCTTCCTGCTCCCCCAAAAAAATTTCCAACACAAGAGACGTATTAAAAATACATTCGTTTTTTAAGGTTTCTTTTTGCAACCCCTCCCCCCAGCAAGCCTTAAATGGTATTAAAGTTAAAATAAACCAACCCAAGTTTTTTTTTAAACTTTTAATAGACTTCTAAATTGCATTTTGAGATCCGATGACAGGTTATGGTTTTAAACCGACAAGACCGGAAAGATAACGAACAAAGTTTGTGCGTAATGTATCAAGAAATAATAAATATTAGGGTGGCATTTCGGGTTTGGTCAAAGCACCTGCTATTGAAAGTTGTGAGAGAATTAATAGTAGATCTGAAAACGTTTTGACTGTGTAATTGTTTTGAATATGGGAAGCAATTAATTTTGGGTTTACTCCCAAAGCAATTAATTTACGTGCACGGAATAGTTCGTACAGTCGAGAAAATACTAGGGAAATCATTGAAGAAAAATTATCGTTAATACAAGAAAGTTAGAGAGATCTGGAGTGCGTGTTGATGGGGGATTTTAATGCGAATACCGGTATGGAGGCTGAGATCTTAGATGTGTTGATCCCAGATTTAGGTGATTTTGTCCCAATTTGTTGTAGAATACCACGAAGTAACAAGGATGAAAAAACAAAAATAAATATATGGTGAAGAAAGCTCCTGGCGCTTTGTGGGGAACATGATCTGATGATTACTTGCCTTTCGGGACCAACTCCTAGTGTTGTAGATTATGCGCTAATTAAAACGCAATTTGTACCTGAATCAATTAATATGGGAACATTAGCTTTAGTTAGATCTGATCGTAGAGCTATTAAGCTTCAGCTGAAGGTTGGGCAGTTTCAGGACCGCGTCCCACGAGTAAGAAATTTCTACAATGTGGGGTTTAGAAAAGTAGGTTTAGAAAAACGAATTAGAAATTATTTAACAGATAAGATATTGAGGCATTTAAAAGAGAGCTCTTGGAATCGCATGTAAAAAATAAGTTGAAAGCGTTAGAGGACAATGAAAAAGATGCACATGGTGTAATTATGCAGTTAAATGAAATAAATGAGCAGTTGTGTAGAGTCGTGTGGCCTGCCAAAAAAATATAAAAAAGAATGAGCCATATTTTGATTTGAATTGCAAGTTAATTAAATTAAAAAAAACTTTTTTTAGTAACTGAAAGTAAGGAGCCACATTAAAAGTTAAAACGAGCAGAAATTAGTCCGTGAATAACAGGGGCTGTTCCCTTCTCAACGCCCCGCTCTTTACGCAAAACTTTGACTCTTTCTCTCAATTCTGCTTTATTAAACAGTAAAAAACTTTAGCGTAAAGAGCGGGGCGTTGAGAAGGGAACAAACTAGTTTTTTATATTTAATTTCTGAACATTTTTGAATTAATGCATGTTTGATTTTGGCTCTCCGCACATAAATTATGAAAATGAAATTTGCATATTAATTCCTTTTTTGGCTAAATGGCTTTCTCTTAGTTTTGATCAGACGATTTTGAGAAATGAGGGGTGGAGAAGGAGGCCTAGTTGCCCTCCAATTTTTCGGTTACTTAAAAAGGCAACTGGAACTTTTAATTTTTAACGAACGTTTTTATTTGTAAAACATATACGTAACTTAAAAATTAACTTACGTAACAAACTTTTATATTCTTATATTTTTGATTATATATATGAGGGGATTTGTCCCCTCGTTAATACCTCGCTCTTCACACTAAATCTTAAGTTTTGTCCCAATTCTTTAAGAATAACCCCTGAATCAGAAAGGCCGTAGAATAACTAGTTGAAATTACTAAAAATAATTTAGCATAAAGAGCGAAGTATTTATCTCCTCCTAAATACCTCGCTCTTTGTGCTAAAGTATTTTTACAACCCCTAATATGCGTAATAATCTCTGTTCGTTTTAAGTTTTAATGCTTCTCCTTACTTTCAATTGAAAAAAATTTTTCGTGTTTATATTTTCATTGTTGTTTTTTTTAATAGTAATGCTAGAAAATAATGCGCCATTTTCATTGAATTTCTCTTCCCCAATGAAATATTCCTCCAAGGAAAGATCCTCCTATGTAGCCCCCTCCCCTGAACCCCACACCCAAACCAAAAAAATTCCCCTGAAAATGTCGGTACACTTCCCAATAACCATTACTGTATGTAAACATTGGTCAAAGTTTGTAACTTGCAGCCCCTCCCCAAAGACGTAGATATGGTAAGTCATCCCCAAAGACATAGTTATTATGGTTTTCGACTATGCGGAACAAAATGGCTATCTCAAAATTTTTATCCGTTGACTTTGGGAAAAAAATGAGCGTGGAAGGGGGCCTAGATTCCCTCCGATTTTTTTTTGGTTACTTAAAAAGTAACCAAAAATGTTTTTTTTTTTAAATAATGCTGTAAAATCCAGCAACTCTTCATGAAAATGCTCTTCCCTGTGGTAAATTCACCCATAGAAACATCCTCTCACGTATCCCACTTCCCCTGACCATAAAATTTTTTATACATTAAACGTTGGATCTCACACGTTTTATACTTTAAACGTCTTTGTGTTGGAGAAATTTTTGGAGGGAGGGGACTGTTTTTCTAACTTGTTTTTCTAAGAAAAATTTTTTTCTAGCTTGTAAAAATGAATAGAAAAATATACATATATATATATATATATATATATATATATATATATATATATATATATATATATATATATATATATATATATATATATATATATATATATATATATATATATATATATATATATATATATATATATATATATATATATGTATATATATATATATTTATATATATATCGGATTTTCTGATTTTCCGATTTCCCGAAAATATTTGTCGCACGTTGGGATCCCTCATGATCTTAAAAAGGATCACAACTTAAGTGAAAACAGATCGTTCTTCAAATATAAGTATGCTACAAGAGTAGCCTATGTTTGAGTTGGAATCGTAGCCTATGCAAAAAAAAATATGGAAGGAATTAACAGCTAGAATTTTTTTTATCAGAATGTTTCAATCCAAAATTTGAGATAGCATCCTGCTTTCTATGGCTGTAATGAGAGAAAGGTTAAGATGGCTAGGGCACGCTTTGTGGAAAAAGGATGAATTATTACCAAATACAGTCCTTTTTGGCTGGCCGTCTCGGGCTAAACAGAAAGCTGGTCATCCGCGGTTGGTGTGGGAGGATTTCATGAAGAAATATGGGGATTCATGGGGAGGATTTATATATATATATATATATATATATATATATATATATATATATATATATATATATATATATATATATATATATATATATATATATATATAGCAGGCACGTACGCAAGAAATTTTTTTTCGGGGGGGGGGACCTCGAAACAGCAGATATAAAGTAGCAATTTCTTATTTAGTAATGCAAAAAGCACGTATATCGGAAAATACAGATTAACTTTAATTTGTAGTATTGTAGCGGATGGGGGGAAGAAGACTGGAGCCTCAAAAGTACGTTTTAGGCTCAGGTTGTGTTCATAGTGATTTAGAATCAGTGATTAATCTATTATATCCCACTGAAAGGGAAATTTTAGGGTTAACAGTGCGATATGGGTGTTGCAGGGGGTAGTTCTCCTAATGCAAAAACGTAGATTTTAATGAAAAATAATAGTTTCCAAAATTGATCCATAAAAGCTGTACTTTATCCTGAAAAGGGGGGATAAACGCCCTAGTATCAAGGATAATTCTATTTTGCCGTGGAAAGCAAACTCTCTTTACAAAAAAACAACAACAGTACAATTGCTAATTACTTCAAAGAGGGTAAAAAGTTGGAGAGAAAACGTATTAATAATTGGGCAGTGACTTGACCGGATAATTGCATGCTGTAAAATCCCCCAAAAAAGGCTTCACAAATGTATCTAATTCTTAATAAACGTCCTATTTTTGCCAGAAATCCCAAGAAACCATTGGGAAATTAAAAATTTCACAAAGTTTCAGGCTAAACAAATGAATTTCAATTAACCTAGGAAATGACAACAAGCTACTGTTGTCGTTTCATGTGCAATTATTTGGTTCCTTGTTGGGTTTAAAATATTCAATAGCATATCACCCGCGAGGCGATTAGTTATCTGATTGTTTCGTACTTAGACAGGGAGATGATTCACAACAGTGCATTTTAATGTCAAAACATCCCAGCTCTCATTGAACCGTCAGATAAATAAATAGGGTAATTAACTTGAGTGAAAACAGATCTTTCTTCAAATATAAGTAGGCTATTTTTGAGGTGGATTCGTAGCCTATTCAAAAAGAATTCTGGAACGAATCCACAACTAGAATTTTTTTTATCTGAATAGTCCAATCAAAATTTTGAGATAGCATCCTGCTTTCTATGGCTCTAATGAGAGAAAGGTTAAGATGGCTAGGGCACGCTTTGCGGATGAAGGATGACAGATTACCGACGATTGTCCTTTTTGACCAGCGGTCTAGGGCTAAGCAGAAAGCTGGTCATCCACGGTTGGGGTGGGAGGATTTCATAAAGAAAGCTTTAAATGAAATGGGAATTTTCTGGGAGAGTGTAAAGAGGGAAGTTTTGAATATATTGGATTGGAAGAGGACTGAGCTTAGCCGCGTTGACCTCAGAGGGCTTGGTGCTGCGGTAATTTGTTAGTAGTAGAAGTATTTTTTTGTTCAGAATAGTTGAAAGGCCGAACAATTATACCTTTCGAGATACCACGATCCTTCTGGGAATAGGTCTAAGTTATTAAATTTGCCCGTCGCTTACGTAGCCTATTACAGGGAAGTATACATACATTTTTTGAATGCGGGAGTATTTTCTGCAAGTGAATTTTTTTACGAGGAGAATTTCCCATGGCAGGTAAGTTACTAGGGGGTAAATTTCTCAAGACAAATTTTACACCAGGGGAATTTGCTAGAATTCTTACACGAAGTTTTGCCGTAACACCACGATCCTCCTGGGAATATGTCTAAGTCATACATTTTGTCTGTTGCTTACGTAGTCTTTTATAGGGAAGTATACATACATTTTATGAGTGGGGGAGATTTTCTGCTAGTAAAATTTTTCACGGGGAGAATTTCCAATGAGAGGGAAGTTTCTAGGGGGTGAAATTTTCAGGAGAAATTTAACACCAAGGGAATTTGCTAGAATTCTTATACGAAGTTTTACCGTAAAAAGCAGGGCGATGAGGGAGGGACAATCCCTTTCATATACAGAATATTTTCTGTTCTTTTTAAGTTGGAAGATATACTATCAACCATAAGTTGTCGAGCCAGCTCTTACTAGGTTTTATTTCTCGTTTAAATCTCTTTAATTGCATCTTCAAGATAGATCATTGGCAGGTGGTGAGAACTCCTTGATGTGGCTGAATTAGCGCATTGGATGTTTCCTAAATTTGTGAAGATACATTTGTTATATGGTTTTAAGATATATTAAATAAAAAAACATTTTTTTTTACTGAAAGTAAGGAGCGACATTAAAACTTAAAACGAACAGAAATTACTCCATATATGAAAGGGGCTGTTCTCTCTTCAATATCACGCTCTTTACGCTAAAGTTTGACGCTTTCTGTCCACTCCATTTTTTAAAACATTAAAAAACTTTAGCGTAAAGAGCGGGGTGTTGAAGAGAGAACAGCCCCTTTCATATACGGAGTAATTTCTGTCCGTTTTAAGTTTTAATGTCGCTCCTTACTTTTAGTTAAAAAAAAATTGTTTTTTATTTATTTAATTTCTGAACGTTTTTGAATTAAAGCATGTTTTGATTTTGGCTCTCCACACTGGAATAATTAAAACGAAATTTGCCTATATTTTTTTTTTTGGCTAAATGTTTTTCTCATAGTTTTGATCAGATAATTTTAGAGAAAAAGGAGCAGAGGAGGCCTAGTTACCCTCCAATTTGCGGCTACTTAAAAAGGCAACTAGAACTTTTAATTATTTACGAACGTTTTTGTAACTTACGAATTAACTTACGTAACGAACTTCTATATTCGTATGTTTTTACTACTTATATGAGGGGGTTCGCCCCCTCGTGAATACCTCGCTCTTCATACTAAAGCTTATATTGTGTCCCAATTCCTTAAGAATGGCCCCTGAATCACAAAGACCGTAGAATAAATAGTTGAAAATACTAAAAATACTTTAGCGTAAAGAGCGAGGTATTAGAAGGAAGTGAACCCCTCATATGCGTAATAATTTCTGTTCGTTTTAAGTTTTAATGCTCCTCATTACTTTCAGTTGAAAAGTTTTTCATATTTTTTAAATGCTGGAAAATTCTGCGCCCCCTTCATGGAAATTCTCTTCCCCCATGGAAACTTTTCCCCACAATCGCTCAACCTCCCCCAACCAAAAAATTCACCTGAAAGCGTCAATACACTTCCCAAAAACCATTACTACATGTAAACACTGGTCAAAGTTTGTAACTTACAGTCCCTCCCACGGGGACTATGGGGGAGTAAGTCGTCCTCAAAGACATAGTTATTAGGTTTTTCGACTAAGTTGGATAAAATGGCTATCTCAGAATTTTGATGCGGTGAATTTAGGAAAAAAATGGGCGTGGGAGGAGGCCTAGGTGCCCTCCATTTTTTTGGTCACTTAAAAAAGGCCCTAGAACTTTTAATTTCCGTCAGAATGAGTCCTCTGGCGACTCTAGTTCAGTATTGTGGAGTGATATGCATGAGAGGAAAATTTTCATCCAAGTCAACTTGTAGTCAACCCAGTGCTTCCACTCCTCCCGATTTATCGGGAGATCTCCCGACTTTTTGGAAAATCTCCCGACTGAAATTTCCTCCCGATAATCTCCCGATTTCTGTTGAATTGAGCTCTGTCCAACTTGAAGCTTCTGATCTTTCTTGATTGTCTGGCAGAATGCAAAATATGTCTTTGCTGCCCGTAAAAGGGGGATTTCAAAACCGCCGGCCGCGTTTGATTCGCAGAAGTCAACTGCGGACCCTAATTAATGACCTAGTCGGCAGCTTGTCCCATGAGAGACCATTGTTGTGTTCGAAAAAGGGTTGATTTGATTTGATTCTCAGTTCATAACTTCATCTGATCTGATCAGTCAACTCAGATAGTTAATTTCCACTGGATAATTTGTGTACAATAAGGACGTGGCTTACCTTACGTGACAGGATTTTTTTTAGGGTAAGTACCAAGTTTACTGGAACTGGACAATTATACATCCCTGCACGTGGGCAATCCAAGAAGTAGGCTACTGACCTGTCCTAGGGGGTAGGCGGCTTTTCTGCTTCTATGATCTGTTTCTTTACCAAGATAACATGTTTTAACTTGAAACCAATTCTTAACCTGTTGCCAGTTCAAGGATTCTATAGTACAAATTCGAATACACTATTCTTACGGGTCTTATAGATATCCGGTATTCGCCAGACTACTAGCCTAGCCTATATCAAAATAACGATTTCGAGTGTCGGCGAAATCGGCTTCACAAGTCACAACAGAGCAAAATAACACTAGGGAGTAGGGTCAAGAACTATGCTTTCCTTGCTTTGCAAACGGGCCATACTCATAGCGCCGCCCACTACGCTTGCGACATTTAAAGCGAGACAAACATGCGGGTTTAGAAATTTCTAGTAAAGGTAATATGCGGTCTGCACACGTCGAGGAAACTGGGGAGGTCATATCTTTTTTTTTGCTTTGTTCAAAATATGAAGTTATTGGAGCCAGCGCCGGTGCAAGACCGATTGAGTTTCAGTAGGGACGTTCACTATCGCTAGTGGTGCTAGTGTGGCTGCTGTTCGAGTGTGTCTCACTTTTTCCAGGTCTTGGCGCTACTGTCTAGTGTTATTTTGCTCTGCTTCACAATATAGGAGGATAGGAGGATGGATTTTAAGATGTAGGCCAAAGCCAGCCATACCAAATCTGTTTTCAAAGGGACAAATCTGTTTTCAAAGTGCCAATATGTCTAAATTTTATTTCAAAGTGTTCAAAGTGTATTATTTTGCTCTTCAAAGTGTGTTATTTTGTTGTTTTGGGGAGACCGGAAATCTCGAAAAACGGTTAGAATGGTGGGATCGGCTTATCAGGGACCCGATCAAACTGACTTGTAAATAAAAATGTACTCGGTTCGATAGTCTTAGGGGGAGTGGAGGAAGGGGGAATCCGCAATATTGAGTCATGCGTAAATTTGGAACGGGTGATCAGATTCGAGTGAAATTTAATAATTGAACAGAGGACATGTCTCTGGTGATCTTTTTCATGTCCGGACCGGATCCGATAACTATTTGGGGGGGGGGAGGATACGTGACCGGCTTAGACTGGAGAGATCGGGATGTAACTTTGTGGGAATAAAAAACAGATGTTCTGGATAAATCATTTACAGAAAAGTACGCATCATTACAGCCAAATCCAAAAATAAAATACTTTTTACAAAACGATACATTCTCGTGATTTCCAAGTTCATGGTTATTTTTATCTCAAGGGTTTTGGTTTCAAATGATCAGAACGAAAAGCAAATTCTGTATTTCATTTTCTGAACCAGCCTTGCAAGTGCCATACGAGCTACTAGCTCTTGTTGTGTTTCATATCATTCCTTTTAGATTGTTTTGTATAACTCTGCTGGAATTAACAAGTGGGCCAAAATTAAATAAATCATTGTCTGTAGGTAGCCTACACATATTTTCGATTCTACTTTGTTCTGTCTCTCTATTACTGACATTTTTACCACCAATACAACTGGTATGTGAGACGAAACAGCTGTTTAAAACCTCCTGATTTTTTCCCCGACTTAAAAAAAACCTCCCGATAATCTCCCGACTTTTTTGGAGTCGTTACTGATTTTCAGAAAAAAAAAGTGGAAGCACTGAGTCAACCTGCGATTGTTCCCCAGCGAGAACCTCCAACCGGTGCGACTCTAGTTCGTCATTGTAAAAAGACACGTTTGCATGGAGCATAAATGGGAGACAGTAACAACGGCCATCAAAGGGGTAAAATTAACCTGGACAATCTGTCTTGGCTTTTTTCTACAATTGGCCTTGACTTTAGGCCTTTTTTCGCGTCAACCAAAAAGACTGTTTGAGCTCAACCACTCGGTGTGGTTGAGCTCAACCGCTGTTTTTGCGTGAAACAGTGACAAACCAGGTTGTCATGAAAAGTGATTTTGCGTGAAACAATTGACTGGTTGAACTCTAATTTAACCAGAACTGTCATTGTTTTTAACCGTAGGGTTCTACCATTCATAATTGTTGGTTGACCTTTTCAGGCGTAGATTTCGAAAAGAAGAATTCGTAGGCTATAAATAAGTCTATATAAAATAAGAATTATAAGCTGACAAATAGAATTCTAGCCACGCAAAAGTAAGGTTTAATTTTGTTTTTTTTTTTCGTATTAGGGCTATTTGGATAAATGTTGGGTTATATCCTGCAATTTGATTCACATAGGCCTTAAGACAGGAAGTCAAGAGTTTGAATATGCTTTTGAAAACTTATGTAGATACTTGGAAATCTTTGTTTCATCCTTTTGATGCCCTAGACTTGACCTTAGCTTGGTAATTTGGCTTCAGAGATAAAACCTTGATGAAGCAAGACCCTAGTGGTTATAAAGCATTGTTAATCCAATTACTATTCTTACTAGATGCTTCAAGATGTGTTGCATCTTTGTCAGAACTCTTTACATTTCAGCCTTACCCTATAGGGCCATGGATAAATTTTCAGGTCAAACTCTAGTTTGGCTACTGTTTGCTATCTTAGAAATGGGTTAAGTCAGGAAAATAGAACTTCCAGTAATGAATCCAAAGCAAAAAATACGTAAAATTCTAGTTTAGCTAATTTTCATTATCTTGGAAAGGGAATAGGTTACAAGAATGAAACTCAGTAATTAATCCAGGGTCAAAAACACTCTGGGAAGGTACTGCCAGGCTTTTATGTCAACCCTTTTCTGATTTCTAAGTCTTAGATAATTGCTTACTCAAAAGGTCTATACCTATACTATTGAAATTTTGACAAAACAAGATTTACCTTAATTTTTAATTATCAGTTTCTTTTACTCTGGCTTTAGCTCTTAAAATGCAATTCCTTTTATTTGAGTAGCATTTTAAGCCATATCAATATTTTTTTTCAAAATTTAGGAAATGTCTTTGCATATCTTTAAAACCTTATAAAGTGGATTGAGGAAAGCTGTGAAACAGTTTCTTTGTACTCCATGTAAGCAGACCTTCCCAGAACATACTTTAGCCTTTAGACCCATCCCTGAAAGTTTTTTTTTCAATCTCACCCCCTGGTGCTCTTTTACACATTGTATAAATTGTGAAGAAATGCCTGCCCCTTGCTAAAAGTCTTAGAAGTATCTTATATCAAAATACACCTGATACAGTTTAATTTTTTAGAGATGACACAGAATAGCATTAAAGCTGAGTGTTTGCTTTGCAAGAAATGTGTCCCTTCTGTTGTAAAGCATTTTGGATAGACACTAATCTAACCATGGACATATTGCTGTTGCAAATGGTTTTGCTTAAAATGGTTTGGAAAACAAATAGCAAATGTAAATTTGCTTTTTTATCGTTATTTAAGACTAGAATATCACAAAGCTATGCAATCACATTGCTTGTTGTATCTTAAGTAAATACAATCCCTGATGGAGTTTTGTTGATACCTGTCTTAAAATTAATTTGTCTAAATAAAATATATTGTTTATGGGACAGTAGAGAAAAGCAACAACCATGAATTGAGTTTTTTTCAATATTTCTTTTTTCAAATAATAGTTCTCTGGTCACATTTGTGTTCCTTGCTAAGTTGTTGGCACTCTGGTTTGGGAATCCTTTGTCCAAGGGGTACAGGTTTAATTCCTGGCATTGCTAGTGTATTTGATTTTTACCAGCTAAGTATTCACCGTGCTAGTTTGCATCTTAAGTAAAGCAATCCCTGCTGGAGCTTTGTTGACACCTGCCTTACAATAACTTGTCTAAGTAAAATACAATGTGTATTGAAGATTAGTGAAAATGGCTGTAAATCCATCTTGTTTTTTTTTCAATTTTTTTTTTTTTTAATAGTTGTTCTACTCTGGTTGTAATAATGTTCTTGGCTAAGTGGAAAGCACTCTTAGTAAGAAATCCTTTGTCCATGGGGTACAGGTTTGATTCCTAGTATTGCCTGTTTATTTGTTTTAAATGGGGGTCAGTGATGTTAGACAGATCTAAACCAGCTCTAAATAGGCAAATGGAGAATTATGCAAAAGGTAAGCAGGGAGGGTGTACAAAAGCACAAGATTTCTGGCCCCCAGCCCTTAATTGCAATTCTTGGCCAAAGGGTCACAAAGTGGAAATTAGCACTGCCAGTTTAGACCTTGATGTGTCAGTGCTGCCATACTTACTTGCATATTGGTGTTGAGTTTGCCCACATTTTATCTTCATTACTATCTAAAATCATTTAGACATTCAGCAAACTGTCTCAAACCACAATTAGTATTGAATAGTTTTTGGGCCTTACTGACTTTCCCTTTATAGCAAAGGTTTATTGTTGTGTATAATGTAGATATTTTAAAGTAATCAATCATTAAGAAGTCCCTTTTAGTTTTATCAAGTTTTTGAGTAATAAACCTTTTTAATTACCTTAAAATATTTATTCAGGTCCTTTACTATTGGCTGCCCTTTATATTACAATAATGATTGAAATATATTGTGGCAACTAAAAATTTGGATAATCCAACCTATTTTACCATCTTAAGGTTGTTTACAAAGGTGTATGAAATATTTAAGTACTGAAAATGAGCAATTTATGAAACATCTAGATTAAAAAAAAGTCTTTTAGACAACAAAGAAGACAATTGAATAAAGAAAAGTACCTTATATCATAATTGTTGTGCACCCTTAAGATAGAAATGAACAAAGCTTCAATTAAGATTCTGTTTTGTTTAAACAGACAGAAGGGACAAACCTCCAAGCTTTGACAAATACAATCTCACTTTGTGGCTACTATCTTTTCAAAGGGGACTTTCTTTGGATTTTTTCTATCCAACTAAAACTGAAAAGGACAGCATGATATACAAGTGACTTTCCAATTACCCTACATAGCAAGAGAAAATCATTAAGTTAGGCTATGCTTTATCTCAATCCCCCTCCCAATGAGCAGAAATATGGCTCAAATTTCATATTTTCAATGCATTAAACCTCCTGTCACCTGTTTTTCTAGTTATTGTTTGTCACATTTGTTTAATTTACAGCTACATGGGATGAAGTTAGAGAGACAGATTGACAAAACAAATGGAAAATAGGAAATTTCAGCAATACATTTTTATATTGGGAGGATTGAGGGGTAAAGTAGAGCAAAGTTGAATATAAAATGTGTTACCAGCTATTATTCTAAAAATTATGAAGCATGAATTTTTTTTTTATTATGTTTCTTTCTCTTCAGGTCCTTCTCTAGGGCTTTACCAAATCAAACATTCTATGCCCAGAAAAATTAGCAACAAGGTATAGTCTATATACAAAGGCTTATGTTATTTAACTATGAATATGGAATTTATATGGCAATCAGGAACTGGATACAGGCTAAAGCAAGTAAAAAAGAAAGAAAAAACTTCCCTAGTTAGCTCAGGAGACTTTTAATAGATTACTCTTCAGATAATTGCCTATGATACATAATTTAAATATTTACCCCTGAACAGTAGGGCGTTAAAACAATCTATCACAATGTAAGATACAGTATATTTAGATATGATGCTGATTTACAAATTCCAGGATTCTTTGTTGTAGTTTTCATAATTTTGTTGATAAAGTATTATATATTCATCATATTTATTTTATGTCATTAACATTAGCCAAACTAAACTTCTCAATAGAACTTGAATGTGGTGGCTATAATGCACAAGTACTGCAAAAATCTTACAACACATTATGTGTTATGGTAACTGTTCAGTGAGAAAAAAAAACTATTTTCCTAGTTTAGCTTAATTTGTTATATTTTTGTGCTTATCAGAAATATTTTGTTAATTTTAGGCAGCTGTCCCCCCTCAAAAAATTCTTAAACATTTGCTGGTTTATACTTACC